>NW_026099329.1:326999-653999 GCF_024542735.1 Bombus huntii | reverse complement strand
ATATAACGTAATACGTCATAACCTTGTACCATGTGATGTTATACCATATATCGTAATACGTTATAACGTTATACCATATAACGTTATACCAAATAACGTAATACGTTATAACGTTAAACCATATAACATAATACGTTATATCGTTATGCCATATAACGTAATACGTTATAACGATATACCATATAACGTAATACGTTATAACGTTATACAATACAACGTAATACGTCATAACGTTATACTATATCACGTTATACCATATAACGTAATACGTTATAACGTTATACACTATAGCGTAATACGTTATAACGTTATACCATATAACGCAATACGTGATACCGTTATACCGTATAACGTAACACGTTATAACGTTATGCCATATAACGTAATACGTTATAACGTTATACCATATAACATAATACGTTATAACGTTATGCCATATAACGTAATACGTTATAACGTTATGCCTGATAACGTAATACGTCACAACGATATACCACATAACGTAATACGTCATAACGTTATACTATACGACGTTATATCATATAACGTAATACCATATAACATAATACGTGATACCGTTATACCATATAACGTAATACGTTATAACGTTATACCACAAAACGTAATCCGTTATAACGTTATTCCACATAACGTAATACGTTAAAGCATTATACCACATAACGTAATACCTTATAACGTTATACCATATAACGTAATACGTTATAACGTTATACCTTATAACGTAATACGTCGTAACGTTTACTATATGACGTTATATCATATAACGTAAAACCATATAACGTAATACGTTATAACGATATACCATATAACGTAATACGTTATAACGTGATACCATATAACGTAATACGTTATAACGATATTCTATATAACGTAATACGTTATAACGTTATACCTTATAACGTAATACGTCGTAACGTTTACTATATGACGTTATATCATATAACGTAAAACCATATAACGTAATACGTTAAAACGTTATACAATACAACGTAATACGTTATAACGTTATACCATATAACGTAATACGTTATAACGTTATGCCTTATAACGTAATACGTCATAACGATATACCACATAACGTAATACGTTATAACGATATACCATATAACGTAATACGTTATAACGTTATACAATACAACGTAATACGTTATAACGTTATACCATATAACGTAATACGTTAAAGCATTATACCACATAACGTAATACGTTATAACGTTATACCATATAACGCAATACGTTATAACGTTATACCTTATAACGTAATACGTCGTAACGTTTACTATATGACGTTATATCATATAACGTAAAACCATATAACGTCATACGTTATAACGATATACCATATAACGTAATACGTTATAACGTTATACCATATAACGTAATACGTTATAGCGTTATACCACAAAACGTAATACGTTATAACGATATACCACATAACGTAATACGTTATAACGTTATACAATACAACGTAATACGATATAACGTTATACCATATAACGTAATACGTTATAGCGTTATACCACATAACGTAATACGTTATAACGTTATACCATATAACGTAATATGTTATAACGTAATACAATATAACGTAATGCGCAATAACGTTATACCATATAAACGTAATACGTTATAACGTAATACCTTATAACGTAATACGTCGTAACGTTTACTATATGACGTTATATCATATAACGTAAATCCATATAAGGTAATACGTTATAACGATATACCATATAACGTAATACGTTATAACGTTATACCATATAACGTAATACGTTATAACGGTATTCTATTTAACGTAATACGTTATAACGTTATACCATATGACGTAATACGATATAACATTATACCATACGACATTATACCATATAACGTAATACGTCATAACCTTGTACCATATGATGTTATACCATATATCGTAATACGTTATAACGTTATACCATATAACGTTATACCAAATAACGTAATAAGTTATAACGTTATACCATATAACGTAATACGTTATAACGTTATGCCATATAACGTACTACGTTATAACGTTATGCCTTATAAGGTAATACGTCATAACGTTATACTATATAACGTAATACGTTAAAGCATTATACCACATAACGTAATACGTTATAACGTTATACCATATAACGTAATACGTTATAGCGTTATACCACATAACGTAATACGTTATAACGTTATGCCATATAACGTAATACGATATTACGTTATACAATACAACGTGATACGTTACAACGTTATGCCTTATAACGTAATACGTCATAACGATATACCACATAACGTAATACGTCATAACGTTATACTATATGACGTTATATCATATAACGTTACCATATAACGTAATACGTTATAACGTTTTACAATATAACGTAATACGTTATAACGTTATACCATATAACGTAATACGTTATAACGTAATACCATATAACGTAATACGTTATAACGTTTTGCAATATAACGTAATACGTTATAACGTTATACCTTATAACGTAATACGTCATAACGTTATACTATATGACGTTATACCATATAACGTAATACGTTATAACGTTATACACTATAGCGTAATAGGTTATAACGTAATACCATATAACGTAATACGTTATAACGTTTTGCAATATAACGTAATACGTTATAACGTTATACCTTATAACGTAATACGTCATAACGATATACCACATAACGTAATACGTCATAACGTTATACTATACGACGTTATATCATATAACGTAATACCATATAACGTAATACGTCATAACGTTATACTATATGACGTTATACCATATAACGTAATACGTTATTACGTTATACAATACAACGTGATACGTTATAACGTTATGCCTTATAACGTAATACGTTATAACGATATACCATATAACGTAATACGTTATAACGTTATACCATATAACGTAATACGTTATAACGATATTCTATATAACGTAATACGTTATAACGTTATGCCATATAACGTAATACGATATTACGTTATACAATACAACGTGATACGTCATAACGTTATACTATACGACGTTATATCATATAACGTAATACCATATAACGTAATACGTGATGCCGTTATACCATATAACGTAATACGTTATAACGTTGTACCATATAACATAATACGTTATAACGTTATGCCATAAAACGTAATACGTTATAACGTTATACCATATAACGTAATACGTTATAACGATATTCTATATAACGTAATACGTTATAACGTTATGCCATATAACGTAATACGATATTACGTTATACAATACAACGTGATACGTCATAACGTTATACTATACGACGTTATATCATATAACGTAATACCATATAACGTAATACGTGATACCGTTATACCATATAACGTAATACGTTATAACGTTATACCACAAAACGTAATACGTTATAACGTTATTCCACATAACGTAATACGTTAAAGCATTATACCACATAACGTAATACGTTATAACGTTATACCATATAACGTAATACGTTATAACGTTATACCTTATAACGTAATACGTCGTAACGTTTACTATATGACGTTATATCATATAACGTAAAACCATATAACGTAATACGTTATAACGTTGTACCATATAACATAATACGTTATAACGTTATGCCATATAACGTAATACGTTATAACGATATACCATATAACGTAATACGTTATAACGTTATACAATACAACGTAATACGTTATAACGTTATACCATATAACGTAATACGTTATAACGTTATGCCTTATAACGTAATACGTCATAACGATATACCACATAACGTAATACGTCATAACGTTATAATATACGACGTTATATCATATAACGTAATGCCACATAACGTAATACGTTATAACGATATACCATATAACGTAATACGTTATAACGTTATACAATACAACGTAATACGTTATAACGTTATACCATATAACGTAATACGTTAAAGCATTATACCACATAACGTAATACGTTATAACGTTATACCATATAACGCAATACGTTATAACGTTATACCTTATAACGTAATACGTCGTAACGTTTACTATATGACGTTATATCATATAACGTAAAACCATATAACGTCATACGTTATAACGATATACCATATAACGTAATACGTTATAACGTTATACCATATAACGTAATACGTTATAGCGTTATACCACAAAACGTAATACGTTATAACGATATACCACATAACGTAATACGTTATAACGTTATACAATACAACGTAATACGTTATAACGTTATACCATATAACGTAATACGTTATAGCGTTATACCACATAACGTAATACGTTATAACGTTATACCATATAACGTAATATGTTATAACGTAATACAATATAACGTAATGCGCAATAACGTTATACCATATAACGTAATACGTTATAACGTAATACCTTATAACGTAATACGTCGTAACGTTTACTATATGACGTTATATCATATAACGTAAATCCATATAAGGTAATACGTTATAACGATTTACCATATAACGTAATACGTTATAACGTTATACCATATAACGTAATACGTTATAACGGTATTCTATATAACGTAATACGTTATAACGTTATACCATATGACGTAATACGATATAACATTATACCATACGTCATTATACCATATAACGTAATACGTCATAACCTTGTACCATATGATGTTATACCATATATCGTAATACGTTATAACGTTATACCATATAACGTTATACCAAATAACGTAATAAGTTATAACGTTATACCATATAACGTAATACGTTATAACGTTATGCCATATAACGTACTACGTTATAACGTTATGCCTTATAAGGTAATACGTCATAACGTTATACTATATAACGTAATACGTTAAAGCATTATACCACATAACGTAATACGTTATAACGTTATACCATATAACGTAATACGTTATAGCGTTATACCACATAACGTAATACGTTATAACGTTATGCCATATAACGTAATACGATATTACGTTATACAATACAACGTGATACGTTACAACGTTATGCCTTATAACGTAATACGTCATAACGATATACCACATAACGTAATACGTCATAACGTTATACTATATGACGTTATATCATATAACGTTACCATATAACGTAATACGTTATAACGTTTTACAATATAACGTAATACGTTATAACGTTATACCATATAACGTAATACGTTATAACGTAATACCATATAACGTAATACGTTATAACGTTTTGCAATATAACGTAATACGTTATAACGTTATACCTTATAACGTAATACGTCATAACGATATACCACATAACGTAATACGTCATAACGTTATACTATACGACGTTATATCATATAACGTAATACCATATAACGTAATACGTCATAACGTTATACTATATGACGTTATACCATATAACGTAATACGTTATAACGTTATACACTATAGCGTAATAGGTTATAACGTTATACCATATAACGCAATACGTGATACCGTTATACCGTATAACGTAACACGTTATAACGTTATGCCATATAACGTAACACGTTATAACGTTATACCATATAACATAATACGTTATAACGTTATGCCATATAACGTAATACGTTATAACGTTATGCCTTATAACGTAATACGTCATAACGATACACCACATAACGTAATACGTCATAACGTTATACTATACGACGTTATATCATATAACGTAATACCATATAACGTAATACGTGATACCGTTATACCATATAACGTAATACGTTATAACGTTATACCACAAAACGTAATACGTTATAACGTTATTCCACATAACGTAATATGTTAAAGCATTATACCACATAACGTAATACGATATTACGTTTTACAATACAACGTGATACGTTATAACGTTATGCCTTATAACGTAATACGTCATAACGATACACCACATAACGTAATACGTCATAACGTTATACTATATGACGTTATATCATATAACGTTACCATATAACGTAATACGTTATAACGTTTTACAATATAACATAATACGTTATAACGTTATACCATATAACGTAATACGTTATAACGTAATACCATATAACGTAATACGTTATAACGATGTACCATATAACGTAATACGTTTTAACGTTATACCTTATAACGTAATACGTCGTAACGTTTACTATATGACGTTATATCATATAACGTAAAACCATATAACGTAATACGTTATAACGATATACCATATAACGTAATACGTTATAACGTTATACCATATAACGTAATACGTTATAACGATATTCTATATAACGTAATACGTTATAACGTTATGCCATATAACGTAATACGATATTACGTTATACAATACAACGTGATACGTTATAACGTTATACCATATAACGTAATATGTTATAACGTAATACAATATAACGTAATACGCAATAACGTTATACCATATAACGTAATACGTTACAACGTTATACCATATAACGTAATACGTTATAACGATATTCTATATAACGTAATACGTTATAACGTTATGCCTTATAACGTAATACGTCATAACGATATACCACATAACGTAATACGTCATAACGTTATACTATACGACGTTATATCATATAACGTAATACCATATAACGTAGTACGTGATACCGTTATACCATATAACGTAATACGTTATAACGTTATACCACAAAACGTAATCCGTTATAACGTTATTCCACATAACGTAATACGTTAAAGCATTATACCACATAACGTAATACGTTATAACGTTATACCATATAACGTAATACGTTATAACGTTATACCTTATAACGTAATACGTCGTAACGTTTACTATATGACGTTATATCATATAACGTAAAACCATATAACGTAATACGTTATAACGATATACCATATAACGTAATACGTTATAACGTGATACCATATAACGTAATACGTTATAACGATATTCTATATAACGTAATACGTCGTAACGTTATACTATATGACGTTATACCATATAACGTAATACCATATAACGTAATACGTCATAACGTTATACTATATGACGTTATACCATATATAGCGTAATACCATATAACGTAATACGTTATAACGTTATACACTATAGCGTAATACGTTATAACGTTATACCATATAACGTAATACGTGATACCGTTATACCGTATAACGTAACACGTTATAACGTTATGCCACATAACGTAACACGTTATAACGTCATACCATATAACATAATACGTTATAACGTTATGCCATATAATGTAATACGTTATAACGATATACCATATAACGTAATACGTTATAACGTTATACCATATAACGTAATACGATATTACGTTATACTATATAACGAAATACGTTATAACGTTATACCATATAACGTAATACATTATAACGATATACCATATAACGTAATATGTATTAACGTAATACAATATAACGTAATACGTAATAACGTTATACCATATAACGTAATACGTTATAACGTAATACCTTATAACGTAATACGCCATAACGTTATACTATATGACGTTATATCATATAACGTAATACCATATAACGTTATACGCTATAGCGTAATACTTTATAACGTTATACCATATAACGTAATACGTGATACCGTTATACCGTATAACGTAACACGTTATAACGTTATGCCATATAACGTAATACGTTATAACGTTATACCACATAACGTAATACTTTATGACGTTATACCATATAACGTACTACGTCATAACGATATACCACATAACGTAATACGTCATAACGTTATACTATACGACGTTATGTCATATAACGTAATACCATATAACGTAATACGTTATAACGATATACCATATAACGTAATACGTTATAACGTGATACCATATAACGTAATACGTTATAACGATATACCATATAACGTAATACGTTATAACGTTATACCATATAACGTAATACGATATTACGTTATACTATATAACGTAATACGTTATAACGTTATACCATATAACGTAATACATTATAACGATATACCATATAACGTAATACGTTATGACGTTATATCATATAACGTAATACGGTATAACGTTATACCACATAACGTAATACATTATAACGTTATGCCATATAACGTAATACGTTATAACGTTATACCATATAACGTAATACGTTATAGCGTTATACCACATAACGTAATACGTTATAACGTTATACTATATGACGTTATGCCATATAACGTAATACGTTATAACGTTATACCATATAACGTAATACGTTATGACGTTATATCATATAACGTAATACGTTATAACGTTATACCACATAACGTAATACCTTATAACGTTATACCATATAACCTAATACGTTATAATGATATACCATATAACGTAATATGTTATAACGTAATACAATATAACGTAATACGTAATAACGTTATACCATATAACGTAATACGTTATAACGTAATACGTTATAACGTAATACCTTATAACGTAATACGTCATAACGATATGCCACATAACGTAATACGTCATAACGTTATACTATATGACGTTATATCATATAACGTTACTATATAACGTAATACGTTATAACGTAATACCATATAACGTAATACGTTATAACGTTTTACAATATAACGTAATACGTTATAACGTTATACCCTATAACGTAATACGTTATAACGATATTGTATATAACGTAATACGTTATAACGTTATGCCATATAACGTAATACGTTATAACGTTATGCCTTGTAAGGTAATACGTCATAACGTTATACTATATAACGTAATACGTTATAACGTTATACCTTATAACGTAATACGTCATAACGTTATACTATATGACGTTATACCATATAACGTAATACCATATAACGTAATACGTCATAACGTTATACTATATGACGTTATACCATATAACGTAATACGTCATAACGTTATACTATATGACGTTATACCATATATAGCGTAATACCATATAACGTAATACGTTATAACGTTATACACTATAGCGTAATACGTTATAACGTTATACCATATAACGTAATACGTGATACCGTTATACCGTATAACGTAACACGTTATAACGTTATGCCACATAACGTAACACGTTATAACGTTATACCATATAACATAATACGTTATAACGTTATGCCATATAACGTAATACGTTATAACGATATACCATATAACGTAATACGTTATAACGTTGTACCATATAACGTAATACGATATTACGTTATACTATATAACGAAATACGTTATAACGTTATACCATATAACGTAATACATTATAACGATATACCATATAACGTAATATGTATTAACGTAATACAATATAACGTAATACGTAATAACGTTATACCATATAACGTAATACGTTATAACGTAATACCTTATAACGTAATACGCCATAACGTTATACTATATGACGTTATATCATATAACGTAATACCATATAACGTTATACGCTATAGCGTAATACTTTATAACGTTATACCATATAACGTAATACGTGATACCGTTATACCGTATAACGTAACACGTTATAACGTTATGCCATATAACGTAATACGTTATAACGTTATACCACATAACGTAATACTTTATGACGTTATACCATATAACGTACTACGTCATAACGATATACCACATAACGTAATACGTCATAACGTTATACTATACGACGTTATGTCATATAACGTAATACCATATAACGTAATACGTTATAACGATATACCATATAACGTAATACGTTATAACGTGATACCATATAACGTAATACGTTATAACGATATACCATATAACGTAATACGTTATAACGTTATACCATATAACGTAATACGATATTACGTTATACTATATAACGTAATACGTTATAACGTTATACCATATAACGTAATACATTATAACGATATACCATATAACGTAATACGTTATGACGTTATATCATATAACGTAATACGGTATAACGTTATACCACATAACGTAATACATTATAACGTTATGCCATATAACGTAATACGTTATAACGTTATACCATATAACGTAATACGTTATAGCGTTATACCACATAACGTAATACGTTATAACGTTATACTATATGACGTTATGCCATATAACGTAATACGTTATAACGTTATACCATATAACGTAATACGTTATGACGTTATATCATATAACGTAATACGTTATAACGTTATACCACATAACGTAATACCTTATAACGTTATACCATATAACCTAATACGTTATAATGATATACCATATAACGTAATATGTTATAACGTAATACAATATAACGTAATACGTAATAACGTTATACCATATAACGTAATACGTTATAACGTAATACGTTATAACGTAATACGTTATAACGTAATACCTTATAACGTAATACGTCATAACGATATGCCACATAACGTAATACGTCATAACGTTATACTATATGACGTTATATCATATAACGTTACTATATAACGTAATACGTTATAACGTAATACCATATAACGTAATACGTTATAACGTTTTACAATATAACGTAATACGTTATAACGTTATACCCTATAACGTAATACGTTATAACGATATTGTATATAACGTAATACGTTATAACGTTATGCCATATAACGTAATACGTTATAACGTTATGCCTTGTAAGGTAATACGTCATAACGTTATACTATATAACGTAATACGTTATAACGTTATACCTTATAACGTAATACGTCATAACGTTATACTATATGACGTTATACCATATAACGTAATACCATATAACGTAATACGTCATAACGTTATACTATATGACGTTATACCATATAACGTAATACGTCATAACGTTATACTATATGACGTTATACCATATATAGCGTAATACCATATAACGTAATACGTTATAACGTTATACACTATAGCGTAATACGTTATAACGTTATACCATATAACGTAATACGTGATACCGTTATACCGTATAACGTAACACGTTATAACGTTATGCCACATAACGTAACACGTTATAACGTTATACCATATAACATAATACGTTATAACGTTATGCCATATAACGTAATACGTTATAACGATATACCATATAACGTAATACGTTATAACGTTGTACCATATAACGTAATACGATATTACGTTATACTATATAACGAAATACGTTATAACGTTATACCATATAACGTAATACATTATAACGATATACCATATAACGTAATATGTATTAACGTAATACAATATAACGTAATACGTAATAACGTTATACCATATAACGTAATACGTTATAACGTAATACCTTATAACGTAATACGCCATAACGTTATACTATATGACGTTATATCATATAACGTAATACCATATAACGTTATACGCTATAGCGTAATACTTTATAACGTTATACCATATAACGTAATACGTGATACCGTTATACCGTATAACGTAACACGTTATAACGTTATGCCATATAACGTAATACGTTATAACGTTATACCACATAACGTAATACTTTATGACGTTATACCATATAACGTAATACCATATAACGATATACCATATAACGTAATACGTTATAACGTGATACCATATAACGTAATACGTTATAACGATATACCATATAACGTAATACGTTATAACGTTATACCATATAACGTAATACGATATTACGTTATACTATATAACGTAATACGTTATAACGTTATACCATATAACGTAATACATTATAACGATATACCATATAACGTAATACGTTATGACGTTATATCATATAACGTAATACGGTATAACGTTATACCACATAACGTAATACATTATAACGTTATGCCATATAACGTAATACGTTATAACGTTATACCATATAACGTAATACGTTATAGCGTTATACCACATAACGTAATACGTTATAACGTTATACTATATGACGTTATGCCATATAACGTAATACGTTATAACGTTATACCATATAACGTAATACGTTATGACGTTATATCATATAACGTAATACGTTATAACGTTATACCACATAACGTCATACCTTATAACGTTATACCATATAACCTAATACGTTATAATGATATACCATATAACGTAATATGTTATAACGTAATACAATATAACGTAATACGTAATAACGTTATACCATATAACGTAATACGTTATAACGTAATGCGTTATAACGTAATACCTTATAACGTAATACGTCATAACGATATACCACATAACGTAATACGTCATAACGTTATACTATATGACGTTATATCATATAACGTTACTATATAACGTAATACGTTATAACGTAATACCATATAACGTAATACGTTATAACGTTTTACAATATAACGTAATACGTTATAACGTTATACCCTATAACGTAATACGTTATAACGATATTGTATATAACGTAATACGTTATAACGTTATGCCATATAACGTAATACGTTATAACGTTATGCCTTGTAGGGTAATACGTCATAACGTTATACTATATAACGTAATACGTTATAACGTTATACCATATAACGTAATACGTTATAGCGTTATACCACATAACGTCATACGTTATAACGTTATACTATATGACGTTATGCCATATAACGTAATACGTTATAACGTTATACCATATAACGTAATACGTTATGACGTTATATCATATAACGTAATACGTTATAACGTTATACCACATAACGTAATACCTTATAACGTTATACCATATAACCTAATACGTTATAATGATATACCATATAACGTAATATGTTATAACGTAATACAATATAACGTAATACGTAATAACGTTATACCATATAACGTAATACGTTATAACGTAATACGTTATAACGTAATACCTTATAACGTAATACGTCATAACGATATACCACATAACGTAATACGTCATAACGTTATACTATATGACGTTATATCATATAACGTAATACCACATAACGTAATACGTTATAACGTTATACCATATAACGTAATACGTTATAACTATATACCATATAACGTAATACGTTATAACGTTATACAATACAACGTAATACGTTATAACGTTATGCCTTATAACGTAATACGTCAGAACGATATACCACATAACGTAATACGTCATAACGTTATACTATATGACGTTATACCATATAACGTAATACCATATAACGTAATACGTCATAACGTTATACTATATGACGTTATACCATATAACGTAATACGTCATAACGTTATACTATATGACGTTATACCATATATAGCGTAATACCATATAACGTAATACGTTATAACGTTATACACTATAGCGTAATACGTTATAACGTTATACCATATAACGTAATACGTGATACCGTTATACCGTATAACGTAACACGTTATAACGTTATGCCATATAACGTAATACGTTATAACGTTATACCACATAACGTAATACTTTATGACGTTATACCATATAATGTACTACGTCATAACGATATACCACATAACGTAATACGTCATAACGTTATACTATACGACGTTATATCATATAACGTAATACCATATAACGTAATACGTTATAACGATATACCATATAACGTAATACGTTATAACGTGATACCATATAACGTAATACGTTATAACGATATACCATATAACGTAATACGTTATAACGTTATACCATATAACGTAATACGATATTACGTTATACTATATAACGTAATACGTTATAACGTTATACCTTATAACGTAATACATTATAACGATATACCATATAACGTAATACGTTATGACGTTATATCATATAACGTAATACGGTATAACGTTATACCACATAACGTAATACATTATAACGTTATGCCATATAACGTAATACGTTATAACGTTATACCATATAACGTAATACGTTATAGCGTTATACCACATAACGTCATACGTTATAACGTTATACTATATGACGTTATGCCATATAACGTAATACGTTATAACGTTATACCATATAACGTAATACGTTATGACGTTATATCATATAACGTAATACGTTATAACGTTATACCACATAACGTAATACCTTATAACGTTATACCATATAACCTAATACGTTATAATGATATACCATATAACGTAATATGTTATAACGTAATACAATATAACGTAATACGTAATAACGTTATACCATATAACGTAATACGTTATAACGTAATACGTTATAACGTAATACCTTATAACGTAATACGTCATAACGATATACCACATAACGTAATACGTCATAACGTTATACTATATGACGTTATATCATATAACGTAATACCACATAACGTAATACGTTATAACGTTATACCATATAACGTAATACGTTATAACTATATACCATATAACGTAATACGTTATAACGTTATACAATACAACGTAATACGTTATAACGTTATGCCTTATAACGTAATACGTCATAACGATATACCACATAACGTAATACGTCATAACGTTATACTATATGACGTTATATCATATAACGTTACTATATAACGTAATACGTTATAACGTAATACCATATAACGTAATACGTTATAACGTTTTACAATATAACGTAATACGTTATAACGTTATACCCTATAACGTAATACGTTATAACGATATTGTATATAACGTAATACGTTATATCGTTATGCCATATAACGTAATACGTTATAACGTTATGCCTTGTAAGGTAATACGTCACAACGTTATACTATATAACGTAATACGTTATAACGTTATACCTTATAACGTAATACGTCATAACGTTATACTATATGACGTTATACCATATAACGTAATACCATATAACGTAATACGTCATAACGTTATACTATATGACGTTATACCATATAACGTAATACGTTATAACGTTATACACTATAGCGTAATTCGTTATAACGTCATGCCATATAACGCAATACGTGATACCGTTATACCATATAACGTAATACATTATAACGTTATACCATATGACGTAATACGATATAACATTATACCATACGACGTTATTCCATATAACGTAATACGTCATAACCTTGTACCATATGATGTTATACCATATATCGTAATACGTTATAACGTTATACCATTTAACGTTATACCAAATAACGTAATAAGTTATAACGTTATACCATATAACGTAATACGTTACAACGTTATGCCATATAACGTACTACGTTATAACGTTATGCCTTATAACGTAATAAGTCATAACGATATACCACATAACGTAATACGTCATAACGTTATACTATACGACGTTATATCATATAACGTAATACCATATAACGTAATATGTGATACCGTTATACCACATAACGTAATACGTTATAACGTTATACCACATAACGTAATACATTATAGCGTTATACCACATAACGTAATACGTTAAAGCATTATACCACATAACGTAATACGTTATAACGTTATACCATATAACGTAATACGTTATAACGTTATACCTTATAACGTAATACGTCGTAACGTTTACTATATGACGTTATATCATATAACGTAAAACCATATAACGTCATACGTTATAACGATATACCATATAACGTAATACGTTATAACGTTATACCATATAACGTAATACGTTATAGCGTTATACCACATAACGTAATACGTTATAACGTTATACCATATAACGTAATACGATATTACGTTATACTATATAACATAATACGTTATAACGTTATACCATATAACGTAATACGTGCTAACGTTATACCATATAACCTAATACGTTATAATGATATACCATATAACGTAATATGTTATAACGTAATACAATATAACGTAATACGTAATAACGTTATACCATATAACGTAATACGTTATAACGTAATACCTTATAACGTAATACGTCATAACGTTATACTATATGACGTTATATCATATAACGTAATACCATATAACGTTATGCGCTATAGCGTAATACTTTATAACGTTATACCATATAACGTAATACGTGATACCGTTATACCGTATAACGTAACACGTTATAACGTTATGCCATATATCGTAATACGTTATAACGTTATACCACATAACGTAATACTTTATGACGTTATACCATATAACGTACTACGTCATAACGATATACCACATAACGTAATACGTCATAACGTTATACTATACGACGTTATATCATATAACGTAATACCATATAACGTAATACGTTATAACGTTATACAATATAACGTAATACGTCATAACGTTATACTATATGAAGTTATACCATATAACGTAATACCATATAACGTAATACGTTATAACGTTATACACTATAGCGTAATACGTTATAACGTTATACCATATAACGTAATACGTGATACCGTTATGCCGTATAACGTAACACGTTATAACGTTACGCCATATAACGTAACACGTTATAACGTTGTACCATATAACATAATACGTTATAACGATATTCTATATAACGTAATACGTTATAACGTTATACCACATAACGTAACACGTTATAACGTTATACCATATAACGTAATACGTTATAACGTTATACTATATGACGTTATATCATATAACGTAATACGTTATAACGTTATACCATATAACGTAATACGTCATAACGATATACCATATAACGTAATACGTTATAACGTTATACCACATAACGTAATACATTATAACGTTATGCCATATAACGTAATACGTTATAACGTTATACCTTATAACGTAATACGTGCTAACGTTATACCATATAACCTAATACGTTATAACGTTATACTATATGACGTTATGCCATATAACGTAATACGTTATAACGTTTTACAATATAACGTAATACGTTATAACGTTATACCCTATAACGTAATACGTTATAACGTTATACTATATGACGTTATGCCATATAACGTAATACGTTATAACGTTATACCACATAACGTAACACGTTATAACGTTATACCATATAACGTAATACGTTATAACGTTATACTATATGACGTTATATCATATAACGTAATACGTTATAACGTTATACCATATAACGTAATACGTCATAACGATATACCATATAACGTAATACGATATTACGTTATACTATATAACGTAATACGTTATAACGTAATACCATATAACGTAATACGTTATAACGTTTTACAATATAACGTAATACGTTATAACGTTATACCCTATAACGTAATACGTTATAACGATATTCTATATAACGTAATACGTTATAACGTTATACCATATAACGTAATACGTTATAACGTAATACCTTATAACGTAATACGTCATAACGATATACCACATAACGTAATACGTCATAACGTTATACTATATGACGTTATATCATATAACGTAATACCACATAACGTAATACGTAATAACGTTATACCATATAACGTAATACGTTATAACTATATACCATATAACGTAATACGTTATAACGTTATACAATACAACGTAATACGTTATAACGTTATGCCTTATAACGTAATACGTCATAACGATATACCACATAACGTAATACGTCATAACGTTATACTATATGACGTTATATCATATAACGTTACTATATAACGTAATACGTTATAACGTAATACCATATAACGTAATACGTTATAACGTTTTACATTATAACGTAATACGTTATAACGTTATACCCTATAACGTAATACGTTATAACGATATTGTATATAACGTAATACGTTATAACGTTATGCCATATAACGTAATACGTTATAACGTTATGCCTTGTAAGGTAATACGTCATAACGTTATACTATATAACGTAATACGTTATAACGTTATACCTTATAACGTAATACGTCATAACGTTATACTATATGACGTTATACCATATAACGTAATACCATATAACGTAATACGTCATAACGTTATACTATATGACGTTATACCATATAACGTAATACGTTATAACGTTATACACTAGAGCGTAATACGTTATAACGTTATGCCATATAACGTAATACGTTATAACGTTATACCACATAACGCTAATACATTATAACGTTATGCCATATAACGTAATATGATATTGCGTTATACTATATAACGTAATACGTTATAACGTTATACCATATAACGTAATACGTGCTAACGTTATACCATATAACCTAATACGTTATAATGATATACCATATAACGTAATATGTTATAACGTAATACAATATAACGTAATACGTAATAACGTTATACCATATAACGTAATACGTTATAACGTAATACCTTATAACGTAATACGTCATAACGTTATACTATATGACGTTATATCATATAACGTAATACCATATAACGTTATACCCTATAGCGTAATACTTTATAACGTTATACCATATAACGTAATACGTGATACCGTTATACCGTATAACGTAACACGTTATAACGTTATGCCATATAACGTAATACGTTATAACGTTATACCACATAACGTAATACGTCATAACGATATACCATATAACGTAATACGTTATAACGTTATACCACATAACGTAATACATTATAACGCTATGCCATATAACGTAATACGATATTACGTTATACTATATAACGTAATACGTTATAACGTAATACCATATAACGTAATACGTTATAACGTTTTACAATATAACGTAATACGTTATAACGTTATACCCTATAACGTAATACGTTATAACGATATTCTATATAACGTAATACGTTATAACGTTATACCATATAACGTAATACGTTATGACGTTATATCATATAACGTAATACGTTATAACGTTGTACCACATAACGTAATACCTTATAACGTTATACCATACAACCTAATACGTTATAATGATATACCATATAACGTAATATGTTATAACGTAATACAATATAACGTAATACGTAATAACGTTATACCATATAACGTAATACGTTATAACGTAATACCTTATAACGTAATACGTCATAACGATATACCACATAACGTAATACGTCATAACGTTATACTATATGACGTTATATCATATAACGTAATACCACATAACGTAATACGTTATAACGTTATACCATATAACGTAATACGTTATAACTATATACCATATAACGTAATACGTTATAACGTTATACAATACAACGTAATACGTTATAACGTTATGCCTTGTAAGGTAATACGTCATAACGTTATACTATATAACGTAATACGTTATAACGTTATACCTTATAACGTAATACGTCATAACGTTATACTATATGACGTTATACCATATAACGTAATACCATATAACGTAATACGTCATAACGTTATACTATATGACGTTATACCATATAACGTAATACGTTATAACGTTATACACTAGAGCGTAATACGTTATAACGTTATGCCATATAACGTAATACGTTATAACGTTATACCACATAACGCTAATACATTATAACGTTATGCCATATAACGTAATACGATATTACGTTATACTATATAACGTAATACGTTATAACGTTATACCATATAACGTAATACGTGCTAACGTTATACCATATAACCTAATACGTTATAATGATATACCATATAACGTAATATGTTATAACGTAATACAATATAACGTAATACGTAATAACGTTATACCATATAACGTAATACGTTATAACGTAATACCTTATAACGTAATACGTCATAACGTTATACTATATGACGTTATATCATATAACGTAATACCATATAACGTTATACCCTATAGCGTAATACTTTATAACGTTATACCATATAACGTAATACGTGATACCGTTATACCGTATAACGTAACACGTTATAACGTTATGCCATATAACGTAATACGTTATAACGTTATACCACATAACGTATTACTTTATGACGTTATACCATATAACGTACTACGTCATAACGATATACCACATAACGTAATACGTCATAACGTTATACTATACGACGTTATATCATATAACGTAATACCATATAACGTAATCCGTTATAACGTTATACAATATAACGTAATACGTCATAACGTTATACTATATGACGTTATACCATATAACGTAATACCATATAACGTAATACGTTATAACGTTATACACTATAGCGTAATACGTTATAACGTTATACCATATAACGTAATACGTGATACCGTTATGCCGTATAACGTAACACGTTATAACGTTATGCCATATAACGTAACACGTTATAACGTTATACCATATAACATAATACTTTATAACGATATTCTATATAACGTAATACGTTATAACGTTATACCATATGACGTAATACGATATAACATTATACCATACGACGTTATACCATATAACGTAATACGTTATAACGATATTCTATATAACGTAATACGTTATAACGTTACACCACATAACGTAATAAATTATAACGTTATGCCATATAACGTAATACGATATTACGTTATACCATATAACGTAATACGTTATAACGTTATACACTATAGCGTAATACGTTATAACGTTATACCATATAACGTAATACGTGATACCGTTATACCATATAACGTAATACATTATAACGTTATACACTATAACGTAATATGTTATAACGTAATACAATATAACGTAATACGCAATAACGTTATACCATATAACGTAATACGTTATAACGTTATACCATATAACGTAATATGTTATAACGTAATACAATATAACGTAATACGCAATAACGTTATACCATATAACGTAATACGTTATAACGTAATACCTTATAACGTAATACGTCGTAACGTTTACTATATGACGTTATATCATATAACGTAAATCCATATAACGTCATACGTTATAACGATATACCATATAACGTAATACGTTATAACGTTATACCATATAACGTAATACGTTATAGCGTTATACCACATAACGTAATACGTTATAACGTTATACCATATAACGTAATACGATATTACGTTATACTATATAACATAATACGTTATAACGTTATACCATATAACGTAATACGTGCTAACGTTATACCATATAACCTAATACGTTATAATGATATACCATATAACGTAATATGTTATAACGTAATACAATATAACGTAATACGTAATAACGTTATACCATATAACGTAATACGTTATAACGTAATACCTTATAACGTAATACGTCATAACGTTATACTATATGACGTTATATCATATAACGTAATACCATATAACGTTATGCGCTATAGCGTAATACTTTATAACGTTATACCATATAACGTAATACGTGATACCGTTATACCGTATAACGTAACACGTTATAACGTTATGCCATATATCGTAATACGTTATAACGTTATACCACATAACGTAATACTTTATGACGTTATACCATATAACGTACTACGTCATAACGATATACCACATAACGTAATACGTCATAACGTTATACTATACGACGTTATATCATATAACGTAATACCATATAACGTAATACGTTATAACGTTATACAATATAACGTAATACGTCATAACGTTATACTATATGAAGTTATACCATATAACGTAATACCATATAACGTAATACGTTATAACGTTATACACTATAGCGTAATACGTTATAACGTTATACCATATAACGTAATACGTGATACCGTTATGCCGTATAACGTAACACGTTATAACGTTATGCCATATAACGTAACACGTTATAACGTTGTACCATATAACATAATACGTTATAACGATATTCTATATAACGTAATACGTTATAACGTTATACCACATAACGTAACACGTTATAACGTTATACCATATAACGTAATACGTTATAACGTTATACTATATGACGTTATATCATATAACGTAATACGTTATAACGTTATACCATATAACGTAATACGTCATAACGATATACCATATAACGTAATACGTTATAACGTTATACCACATAACGTAATACATTATAACGTTATGCCATATAACGTAATACGTTATAACGTTATACCTTATAACGTAATACGTGCTAACGTTATACCATATAACCTAATACGTTATAACGTTATACTATATGACGTTATGCCATATAACGTAATACGTTATAACGTTTTACAATATAACGTAATACGTTATAACGTTATACCCTATAACGTAATACGTTATAACGTTATACTATATGACGTTATGCCATATAACGTAATACGTTATAACGTTATACCACATAACGTAACACGTTATAACGTTATACCATATAACGTAATACGTTATAACGTTATACTATATGACGTTATATCATATAACGTAATACGTTATAACGTTATACCATATAACGTAATACGTCATAACGATATACCATATAACGTAATACGATATTACGTTATACTATATAACGTAATACGTTATAACGTAATACCATATAACGTAATACGTTATAACGTTTTACAATATAACGTAATACGTTATAACGTTATACCCTATAACGTAATACGTTATAACGATATTCTATATAACGTAATACGTTATAACGTTATACCATATAACGTAATACGTTATAACGTAATACCTTATAACGTAATACGTCATAACGATATACCACATAACGTAATACGTCATAACGTTATACTATATGACGTTATATCATATAACGTAATACCACATAACGTAATACGTAATAACGTTATACCATATAACGTAATACGTTATAACTATATACCATATAACGTAATACGTTATAACGTTATACAATACAACGTAATACGTTATAACGTTATGCCTTATAACGTAATACGTCATAACGATATACCACATAACGTAATACGTCATAACGTTATACTATATGACGTTATATCATATAACGTTACTATATAACGTAATACGTTATAACGTAATACCATATAACGTAATACGTTATAACGTTTTACATTATAACGTAATACGTTATAACGTTATACCCTATAACGTAATACGTTATAACGATATTGTATATAACGTAATACGTTATAACGTTATGCCATATAACGTAATACGTTATAACGTTATGCCTTGTAAGGTAATACGTCATAACGTTATACTATATAACGTAATACGTTATAACGTTATACCTTATAACGTAATACGTCATAACGTTATACTATATGACGTTATACCATATAACGTAATACCATATAACGTAATACGTCATAACGTTATACTATATGACGTTATACCATATAACGTAATACGTTATAACGTTATACACTAGAGCGTAATACGTTATAACGTTATGCCATATAACGTAATACGTTATAACGTTATACCACATAACGCTAATACATTATAACGTTATGCCATATAACGTAATATGATATTGCGTTATACTATATAACGTAATACGTTATAACGTTATACCATATAACGTAATACGTGCTAACGTTATACCATATAACCTAATACGTTATAATGATATACCATATAACGTAATATGTTATAACGTAATACAATATAACGTAATACGTAATAACGTTATACCATATAACGTAATACGTTATAACGTAATACGTTATAACGTAATACCTTATAACGTAATACGTCATAACGTTATACTATATGACGTTATATCATATAACGTAATACCATATAACGTTATACCCTATAGCGTAATACTTTATAACGTTATACCATATAACGTAATACGTGATACCGTTATACCGTATAACGTAACACGTTATAACGTTATGCCATATAACGTAATACGTTATAACGTTATACCACATAACGTAATACGTCATAACGATATACCATATAACGTAATACGTTATAACGTTATACCACATAACGTAATACATTATAACGTTATGCCATATAACGTAATACGATATTACGTTATACTATATAACGTAATACGTTATAACGTAATACCATATAACGTAATACGTTATAACGTTTTACAATATAACGTAATACGTTATAACGTTATACCCTATAACGTAATACGTTATAACGATATTCTATATAACGTAATACGTTATAACGTTATACCATATAACGTAATACGTTATGACGTTATATCATATAACGTAATACGTTATAACGTTGTACCACATAACGTAATACCTTATAACGTTATACCATACAACCTAATACGTTATAATGATATACCATATAACGTAATATGTTATAACGTAATACAATATAACGTAATACGTAATAACGTTATACCATATAACGTAATACGTTATAACGTAATACCTTATAACGTAATACGTCATAACGATATACCACATAACGTAATACGTCATAACGTTATACTATATGACGTTATATCATATAACGTAATACCACATAACGTAATACGTTATAACGTTATACCATATAACGTAATACGTTATAACTATATACCATATAACGTAATACGTTATAACGTTATACAATACAACGTAATACGTTATAACGTTATGCCTTGTAAGGTAATACGTCATAACGTTATACTATATAACGTAATACGTTATAACGTTATACCTTATAACGTAATACGTCATAACGTTATACTATATGACGTTATACCATATAACGTAATACCATATAACGTAATACGTCATAACGTTATACTATATGACGTTATACCATATAACGTAATACGTTATAACGTTATACACTAGAGCGTAATACGTTATAACGTTATGCCATATAACGTAATACGTTATAACGTTATACCACATAACGCTAATACATTATAACGTTATGCCATATAACGTAATACGATATTACGTTATACTATATAACGTAATACGTTATAACGTTATACCATATAACGTAATACGTGCTAACGTTATACCATATAACCTAATACGTTATAATGATATACCATATAACGTAATATGTTATAACGTAATACAATATAACGTAATACGTAATAACGTTATACCATATAACGTAATACGTTATAACGTAATACCTTATAACGTAATACGTCATAACGTTATACTATATGACGTTATATCATATAACGTAATACCATATAACGTTATACCCTATAGCGTAATACTTTATAACGTTATACCATATAACGTAATACGTGATACCGTTATACCGTATAACGTAACACGTTATAACGTTATGCCATATAACGTAATACGTTATAACGTTATACCACATAACGTAATACTTTATGACGTTATACCATATAACGTACTACGTCATAACGATATACCACATAACGTAATACGTCATAACGTTATACTATACGACGTTATATCATATAACGTAATACCATATAACGTAATCCGTTATAACGTTATACAATATAACGTAATACGTCATAACGTTATACTATATGACGTTACACCATATAACGTAATACCACATAACGTAATACGTTATAACGTTATACACTATAGCGTAATACGTTATAACGTTATACCATAAAACGTAATACGTGATACCGTTATGCCGTATAACGTAACACGTTATAACGTTATGCCATATAACGTAACACGTTATAACGTTATACCATATAACATAATACGTTATAACGATATTCTATATAACGTAATACGTTATAACGTTATACCATATGACGTAATACGATATAACATTATACCATACGACGTTATACCATATAACGTAATACGTTATAACGATATTCTATATAACGTAATACGTTATAACGTTACACCACATAACGTAATAAATTATAACGTTATGCCATATAACGTAATACGATATTACGTTATACCATATAACGTAATACGTTATAACGTTATACACTATAGCGTAATACGTTATAACGTTATACCATATAACGTAATACGTGATACCGTTATACCATATAACGTAATACATTATAACGTTATACACTATAACGTAATATGTTATAACGAAATGCAATATAACGTAATACGCAATAACGTTATACCATATAACGTAATACGTTATAACGTTATACCATATAACGTAATATGTTATAACGTAATACAATATAACGTAATACGCAATAACGTTATACCATATAACGTAATACGTTATAACGTAATACCTTATAACGTAATACGTCGTAACGTTTACTATATGACGTTATATCATATAACGTAAATCCATATAAGGTAATACGTTATAACGATATACCATATAACGTAATACGTTATAACGTTATACCATATAACGTAATACGTGCTAACGTTATACCATATAACCTAATACGTTATAATGATATACCATATAACGTAATATGTTATAACGTAATAAAATATAACGTAATACGTAATAACGTTATACCATATAACGTAATACGTTATAACGTAATACCTTATAACGTAATACGTTATAACGTTATACTATATGACGTTATATCATATAACGTAATACCATATAACGTTATACCCTATAGCGTAATACTTTATAACGTTATACCATATAACGTAATACGTGATACCGTTATACCGTATAACGTAACACGTTATAACGTTATGCCATATAACGTAATACGTTATAACGTTATACCACATAACGTAATACTTTATGACGTTATACCATATAACGTACTACGTCATAACGATATACCACATAACGTAATACGTCATAACGTTATACTATACGACGTTATATCATATAACGTAATACCATATAACGTAATACGTTATAACGTTATACAATATAACGTAATACGTCATAACGTTATACTATATGACGTTATACCATATAACGTAATACCATATAACGTAATACGTTATAACGTTATACACTATAGCGTAATACGTTATAACGTTATACCATATAACGTAATACGTGATACCGTTATGCCGTATAACGTAACACGTTATAACGTTATGCCATATAACGTAACACGTTATAACGTTATACCATATAACATAATACGTTATAACGATATTCTATATAACGTAATACGTTATAACGTTATACCATATGACGTAATACGATATAACATTATACCATACGACGTTATACCATATAACGTAATACGTTATAACGATATTCTATATAACGTAATACGTTATAACGTTACACCACATAACGTAATAAATTATAACGTTATGCCATATAACGTAATACGATATTACGTTATACCATATAACGTAATACGTTATAACGTTATACACTATAGCGTAATACGTTATAACGTTATACCATATAACGTAATACGTGATACCGTTATACCATATAACGTAATACATTATAACGTTATACACTATAACGTAATACGATATTACGTTATACTATATAACGTAATACGTTATAACGTTGTACCATATAACGTAATACATTATAACGTTATACCATATAACGTAATATGTTATAACGTAATACAATATAACGTAATACGCAATAACGTTATACCATATAACGTAATCCGTTATAACGTAATAAATTATAACGTAATACGTCGTAACGTTTACTATATGACGTTATATCATATAACGTAAATCCATATAAGGTAATACGTTATAACGATATACCATATAACGTAATACGTTATAACGTTATACCATATAACGTAATACGCGATACCGTTATACCGTATAACGTAACACGTTATAACGTTATGCCATATAACGTAACACGTTATAACGTTATACCATATAACATAATACGTTATAACGTTATGCCATATAACGTAATACGTTATAACGTTATGCCTTATAACGTAATACGTCATAACGATATACCACATAACGTAATACGTCATAACGTTATACTATACGACGTTATATCATATAACGTAATACCATATAACGTAATACGTGATACCGTTATAACATATAACGTAATACGTTATAACGTTATACCACATAACGTAATACGTCATAACGTTATACACTAGAGCGTAATACGTTATAACGTTATGCCATATAACGTAATACGTTATAACGTTATACCACATAACGCTAATACATTATAACGTTATGCCATATAACGTAATATGATATTGCGTTATACTATATAACGTAATACGTTATAACGTTATACCATATAACGTAATACGTGCTAACGTTATACCACATAACGTAACACGTTATAACGTTATACCATATAACGTAATACGTTATAACGTTATACTATATGACGTTATATCATATAACGTAATACGTTATAACGTTATACCATATAACGTAATACGTCATAACGATATACCATATAACGTAATACGATATTACGTTATACTATATAACGTAATACGTTATAACGTAATACCATATAACGTAATACGTTATAACGTTTTACAATATAACGTAATACGTTATAACGTTATACCCTATAACGTAATACGTTATAACGATATTCTATATAACGTAATACGTTATAACGTTATACCATATAACGTAATACGTTATAACGTAATACCTTATAACGTAATACGTCATAACGATATACCACATAACGTAATACGTCATAACGTTATACTATATGACGTTATATCATATAACGTAATACCACATAACGTAATACGTAATAACGTTATACCATATAACGTAATACGTTATAACTATATACCATATAACGTAATACGTTATAACGTTATACAATACAACGTAATACGTTATAACGTTATGCCTTATAACGTAATACGTCATAACGATATACCACATAACGTAATACGTCATAACGTTATACTATATGACGTTATATCATATAACGTTACTATATAACGTAATACGTTATAACGTAATACCATATAACGTAATACGTTATAACGTTTTACATTATAACGTAATACGTTATAACGTTATACCCTATAACGTAATACGTTATAACGATATTGTATATAACGTAATACGTTATAACGTTATGCCATATAACGTAATACGTTATAACGTTATGCCTTGTAAGGTAATACGTCATAACGTTATACTATATAACGTAATACGTTATAACGTTATACCTTATAACGTAATACGTCATAACGTTATACTATATGACGTTATACCATATAACGTAATACCATATAAAGTAATACGTCATAACGTTATACTATATGACGTTATACCATATAACGTAATACGTTATAACGTTATACACTAGAGCGTAATACGTTATAACGTTATGCCATATAACGTAATACGTTATAACGTTATACCACATAACGCTAATACATTATAACGTTATGCCATATAACGTAATATGATATTGCGTTATACTATATAACGTAATACGTTATAACGTTATACCATATAACGTAATACGTGCTAACGTTATACCATATAACCTAATACGTTATAATGATATACCATATAACGTAATATGTTATAACGTAATACAATATAACGTAATACGTAATAACGTTATACCATATAACGTAATACGTTATAACGTAATACCTTATAACGTAATACGTCATAACGTTATACTATATGACGTTATATCATATAACGTAATACCATATAACGTTATACCCTATAGCGTAATACTTTATAACGTTATACCATATAACGTAATACGTGATACCGTTATACCGTATAACGTAACACGTTATAACGTTATGCCATATAACGTAATACGTTATAACGTTATACCACATAACGTAATACGTCATAACGATATACCATATAACGTAATACGTTATAACGTTATACCACATAACGTAATACATTATAACGTTATGCCATATAACGTAATACGATATTACGTTATACTATATAACGTAATACGTTATAACGTAATACCATATAACGTAATACGTTATAACGTTTTACAATATAACGTAATACGTTATAACGTTATACCCTATAACGTAATACGTTATAACTATATACCATATAACGTAATACGTTATAACGTTATACAATACAACGTAATACGTTATAACGTTATGCCTTATAACGTAATACGTCATAACGATATACCACATAACGTAATACGTCATAACGTTATACTATATGACGTTATATCATATAACGTTACTATATAACGTAATACGTTATAACGTAATACCATATAACGTAATACGTTATAACGTTTTACATTATAACGTAATACGTTATAACGTTATACCCTATAACGTAATACGTTATAACGATATTGTATATAACGTAATACGTTATAACGTTATGCCATATAACGTAATACGTTATAACGTTATGCCTTGTAAGGTAATACGTCATAACGTTATACTATATAACGTAATACGTTATAACGTTATACCTTATAACGTAATACGTCATAACGTTATACTATATGACGTTATACCATATAACGTAATACCATATAAAGTAATACGTCATAACGTTATACTATATGACGTTATACCATATAACGTAATACGTTATAACGTTATACACTAGAGCGTAATACGTTATAACGTTATGCCATATAACGTAATACGTTATAACGTTATACCACATAACGCTAATACATTATAACGTTATGCCATATAACGTAATATGATATTGCGTTATACTATATAACGTAATACGTTATAACGTTATACCATATAACGTAATACGTGCTAACGTTATACCATATAACCTAATACGTTATAATGATATACCATATAACGTAATATGTTATAACGTAATACAATATAACGTAATACGTAATAACGTTATACCATATAACGTAATACGTTATAACGTAATACCTTATAACGTAATACGTCATAACGTTATACTATATGACGTTATATCATATAACGTAATACCATATAACGTTATACCCTATAGCGTAATACTTTATAACGTTATACCATATAACGTAATACGTGATACCGTTATACCGTATAACGTAACACGTTATAACGTTATGCCATATAACGTAATACGTTATAACGTTATACCACATAACGTAATACGTCATAACGATATACCATATAACGTAATACGTTATAACGTTATACCACATAACGTAATACATTATAACGTTATGCCATATAACGTAATACGATATTACGTTATACTATATAACGTAATACGTTATAACGTAATACCATATAACGTAATACGTTATAACGTTTTACAATATAACGTAATACGTTATAACGTTATACCCTATAACGTAATACGTTATAACGATATTCTATATAACGTAATACGTTATAACGTTATACCATATAACGTAATACGTTATGACGTTATATCATATAACGTAATACGTTATAACGTTGTACCACATAACGTAATACCTTATAACGTTATACCATACAACCTAATACGTTATAATGATATACCATATAACGTAATATGTTATAACGTAATACAATATAACGTAATACGTAATAACGTTATACCATATAACGTAATACGTTATAACGTAATACCTTATAACGTAATACGTCATAACGATATACCACATAACGTAATACGTCATAACGTTATACTATATGACGTTATATCATATAACGTAATACCACATAACGTAATACGTTATAACGTTATACCATATAACGTAATACGTTATAACTATATACCATATAACGTAATACGTTATAACCTTATACAATACAACGTAATACGTTATAACGTTATGCCTTATAACGTAATACGTCATAACGATATACCACATAACGTAATACGTCATAACGTTATACTATATGACGTTATATCATATAACGTTACTATATATCGTAATACGTTATAACGTAATACCATATAACGTAATACGTTATAACGTTTTACATTATAACGTAATACGTTATAACGTTATACCCTATAACGTAATACGTTATAACGATATTGTATATAACGTAATACGTTATAACGTTATGCCATATAACGTAATACGTTATAACGTTATGCCTTGTAAGGTAATACGTCATAACGTTATACTATATAACGTAATACGTTATAACGTTATACCTTATAACGTAATACGTCATAACGTTATACTATATGACGTTATACCATATAACGTAATACCATATAACGTAATACGTCATAACGTTATACTATATGACGTTATACCATATAACGTAATACGTTATAACGTTATACACTAGAGCGTAATACGTTATAACGTTATGCCATATAACGTAATACGTTATAACGTTATACCACATAACGCTAATACATTATAACGTTATGCCATATAACGTAATACGATATTACGTTATACTATATAACGTAATACGTTATAACGTTATACCATATAACGTAATACGTGCTAACGTTATACCATATAACCTAATACGTTATAATGATATACCATATAACGTAATATGTTATAACGTAATACAATATAACGTAATACGTAATAACGTTATACCATATAACGTAATACGTTATAACATAATACCTTATAACGTAATACGTCATAACGTTATACTATATGACGTTATATCATATAACGTAATACCATATAACGTTATACCCTATAGCGTAATACTTTATAACGTTATACCATATAACGTAATACGTGATACCGTTATACCGTATAACGTAACACGTTATAACGTTATGCCATATAACGTAATACGTTATAACGTTATACCACATAACGTAATACTTTATGACGTTATACCATATAACGTACTACGTCATAACGATATACCACATAACGTAATACGTCATAACGTTATACTATACGACGTTATATCATATAACGTAATACCATATAACGTAATCCGTTATAACGTTATACAATATAACGTAATACGACATAACGTTATACTATATGACGTTATACCATATAACGTAATACCATATAACGTAATACGTTATAACGTTATACACTATAGCGTAATACGTTATAACGTTATACCATATAACGTAATACGTGATACCGTTATGCCGTATAACGTAACACGTTATAACGTTATGCCATATAACGTAACACGTTATAACGTTATACCATATAACATAATACGTTATAACGATATTCTATATAACGTAATACGTTATAACGTTATACCATATGACGTAATACGATATTACATTATACCATACGACGTTATACCATATAACGTAATACGTTATAACGATATTCTATATAACGTAATACGTTATAACGTTACACCACATAACGTAATAAATTATAACGTTATGCCATATAACGTAATACGATATTACGTTATACCATATAACGTAATACGTTATAACGTTATACACTATAGCGTAATACGTTATAACGTTATACCATATAACGTAATACGTGATACCGTTATACCATATAACGTAATACATTATAACGTTATACACTATAACGTAATATGTTATAACGTAATACAATATAACGTAATACGCAATAACGTTATACCATATAACGTAATACGTTATAACGTTATACCATATAACGTAATATGTTATAACGTAATACAATATAACGTAATACGTGCTAACGTTATACCATATAACCTAATACGTTATAATGATATACCATATAACGTAATATGTTATAACGTAATACGTCGTAACGTTTACTATATGACGTTATATCATATAACGTAAATCCATATAAGGTAATACGTTATAACGATATACCATATAACGTAATACGTTATAACGTTATACCATATAACGTAATACGTGCTAACGTTATACCATATAACCTAATACGTTATAATGATATACCATATAACGTAATATGTTATAACGTAATACAATATAACGTAATACGTAATAACGTTATACCATATAACGTAATACGTTATAACGTAATACGTCATAACGTTATACTATATGACGTTATATCATATAACGTAATACCATATAACGTTATACCCTATAGCGTAATACTTTATAACGTTATACCATATAACGTAATACGTGATACCGTTATACCGTATAACGTAACACGTTATAACGTTATGCCATATAACGTAATACGTTATAACGTTATACCACATAACGTAATACTTTATGACGTTATACCATATAACGTACTACGTCATAACGATATACCACATAACGTAATACGTCATAACGTTATACTATACGACGTTATATCATATAACGTAATACCATATAACGTAATACGTTATAACGTTATACAATATAACGTAATACGTCATAACGTTATACTATATGACGTTATACCATATAACGTAATACCATATAACGTAATACGTTATAACGTTATACACTATAGCGTAATACGTTATAACGTTATACCATATAACGTAATACGTGATACCGTTATGCCGTATAACGTAACACGTTATAACGTTATGCCATATAACGTAACACGTTATAACGTTATACCATATAACATAATACGTTATAACGATATTCTATATAACGTAATACGTTATAACGTTATACCATATGACGTAATACGATATAACATTATACCATACGACGTTATACCATATAACGTAATACGTTATAACGATATTCTATATAACGTAATACGTTATAACGTTACACCACATAACGTAATAAATTATAACGTTATGCCATATAACGTAATACGATATTACGTTATACCATATAACGTAATACGTTATAACGTTATACACTATAGCGTAATACGTTATAACGTTATACCATATAACGTAATACGTGATACCGTTATACCATATAACGTAATACATTATAACGTTATACACTATAACGTAATACGATATTACGTTATACTATATAACGTAATACGTTATAACGTTGTACCATATAACGTAATACATTATAACGTTATACCATATAACGTAATATGTTATAACGTAATACAATATAACGTAATACGCAATAACGTTATACCATATAACGTAATCCGTTATAACGTAATAAATTATAACGTAATACGTCGTAACGTTTACTATATGACGTTATATCATATAACGTAAATCCATATAAGGTAATACGTTATAACGATATACCATATAACGTAATACGTTATAACGTTATACCATATAACGTAATACGCGATACCGTTATACCGTATAACGTAACACGTTATAACGTTATGCCATATAACGTAACACGTTATAACGTTATACCATATAACATAATACGTTATAACGTTATGCCATATAACGTAATACGTTATAACGTTATGCCTTATAACGTAATACGTCATAACGATATACCACATAACGTAATACGTCATAACGTTATACTATACGACGTTATATCATATAACGTAATACCATATAACGTAATACGTGATACCGTTATAACATATAACGTAATACGTTATAACGTTATACCACATAACGTAATACGTTATAACGTTATACCACATAACGTAATACGTTAAAGCATTATACCACATAACGTAATACGTTATAACGTTATACCATATAACGTAATACGTTATAACGTTATACCTTATAACGTAATACGTCGTAACGTTTACTATATGACGTTATATCATATAACGTAAAACCATATAACGTCATACGTTATAACGATATATCATATAACGTAATACGTTATAACGATATATCATACAACGTAATACGTTATAACGTTATACCATATAACGTAATACGTTATAGCGTTATACCACATAACGTAATACGTTATAACGTTATACCATATAACGTAATACGATATTACGTTATACTATATAACCTAATACGTTATAACGTTATACCATATAACGTAATACATTATAACGTTATACCATATAACGTAATACGTTGTGACGTTATATCATATAACGTAATACGTTATAACGTTATACCACATAACGTAATACATTATAACGTTATGCCATATAACGTAATACGTTATAACGTTATACCATATAACGTAATACGTTATGACGTTATATCATATAACGTAATACGTTATAACGTTATACCACATAACGTAATACCTTATAACGTTATACCATATAACCTAATGCGTTATAATGATATACCATATAACGTAATATGTTATAACGTAATACAATATAACGTAATACGTAATAACGTTATACCATATAACGTAATACGTTATAACGTAATACCTTATAACGTAATACGTCATAACGATATACCACATAACGAAATACGTCATAACGTTATACTATACGACGTTATATCATATAACGTAATACCATATAACGTAATACGTGATACCGTTATACCATATAACGTAATACATTATAACGTTATACCATATAACGTAATACGTTGTGACGTTATATCATATAACGTAATACGTTATAACGTTATACCACATAACGTAATACATTATAACGTTATGCCATATAACGTAATACGTTATAACGTTATGCCTTGTAAGGTAATACGTCATAACGTTATACTATATAACGTAATACGTTATAACGTTATACCTTATAACGTAATACGTCATAACGTTATACTATATGACGTTCGTTATACCATATAACGTAATACCATATAACGTAATACGTCATAACGTTATACTATATGACGTTATACCATATAACGTAATACGTCATAACCTTGTACCATATGATGTTATACCATATATTGTAATACGTTATAACGTTATACCATATAACGTTATACCAAATAACGTAATAAGTTATAACGTTATACCATATAACGTAATACGTTATAACGTTATGCCATATAACGTAATACGTGATACCGTTATACCGTATAACGTAACACGTTATAACGTTATGCCATATAACGTAACACGTTATAACGTTATACCATATAACATAATACGTTATAACGTTATACAGTATAACGTAACACGTTATAACGTTATGCCATATAACGTAATACGTTATAACGTTATACCATATAACGTAATACGTTATAACGTTATACCATATAACGTAATACGTTATAACGTTATACCTTATAACGTAATACGTCGTAACGTTTACTATATGACGTTATATCATATAACGTAAAACCATATAACGTCATACGTTATAACGATATACTATATGACGTTATACCATATAACGTAATACCATATAACGTAATACGTTATAGCGTTATACCACATAACGTAATACGTTATAACGATATACCATATAACGTAATACGTTATAACGTTATACTATATGACGTTATATCATATAACGTAATACGTTATAACGTTATACCGTATAACGTAACACGTTATAACGTTATGCCATATAACGTAACACGTTATAACGTTATACCATATAACGTAATACGTTATAGCGTTATACCACATAACGTAATACGTTATAACGATATACCATATAACGTAATACGTTATAGCGTTATACCACATAACGTAATACGTTATAACGATATACCATATAACGTAATACGTTATAACGTTATACTATATGACGTTATATCATATAACGTAATACGTTATAACGTTATACCGTATAACGTAACACGTTATAACGTTATGCCATATAACGTAACACGTTATAACGTTATACCATACAACGTAATACGTTATAACGTTATACCATATAACGTAATACGTTATAGCGTTATACCACATAACGTAATACGTTATAACGTTATACTATATGACGTTATACCATATAACGTAATACCATATAACGTAATACCATATAACGTAATACGTCATAACGTTATACTATATGACGTTATACCATATAACGTAATACCATATAACGTAATACGTTATAACGTTATACACTATAGCGTAATACGTTATAACGTTATAGCATATAACGTAATACGTGATACCGTTATACCGTATAACGTAACACGTTATAACGTTATGCCATATAACGTAACACGTTATAACGTTATACCATATAACATAATACGTTATAACGTTATACCGTATAACGTAACACGTTATAACGTTATGCCATATAACGTAATACGTTATAACGTTATACCATATAACGTAATACGTTATAACGTTATACCATATAACGTAATACGTTATAACGTTATACCTTATAACGTAATACGTCGTAACGTTTACTATATGACGTTATATCATATAACGTAAAACCATATAACGTCATACGTTATAACGATATACCATATAACGTAATACGTTATAACGTTATACCATATAACGTAATACGTTATAGCGTTATACCACATAACGTAATACGTTATAACGATATACCATATAACGTAATACGTTATAACGTTATACTATATGACGTTATATCATATAACGTAATACGTTATAACGTTATACCGTATAACGTAACACGTTATAACGTTATGCCATATAACGTAACACGTTATAACGTTATACCATACAACGTAATACGTTATAACGTTATACCATATAACGTAATACGTTATAGCGTTATACCACATAACGTAATACGTTATAACGTTATACTATATGACGTTATACCATATAACGTAATACCATATAACGTAATACCATATAACGTAATACGTCATAACGTTATACTATATGACGTTATACCATATAACGTAATACCATATAACGTAATACGTTATAACGTTATACACTATAGCGTAATACGTTATAACGTTATAGCATATAACGTAATACGTGATACCGTTATACCGTATAACGTAACACGTTATAACGTTATGCCATATAACGTAACACGTTATAACGTTATACCATATAACATAATACGTTATAACGTTATGCAATATAACGTAATACGTTATAACGATATACCATATAACGTAATACGTTATAACGTTATACAATACAACGTAATACGTTATAACGTTATACCATATAACGTAATACGTTATAGCGTTATACCACATAACGTAATACGTTATAACGTTATACTATATGACGTTATATCATATAACGTAATACGTTATAACGTTATACCATATAACGTAATACGTTATAACGATATACCATATAACGTAATACGTTATAACGTTATACAATACAACGTAATACGTTATAACGTTATACCATATAACGTAATACGTTATAGCGTTATACCACATAACGTAATACGTTATAACGTTATACCATATAACGTAATACGATATTACGTTATACTATATAACGTAATACGTTATAACGTTATACCATATAATGTAATACATTATAACGTTATACCATATAAAGTAATACGTTATGACGTTATATCATATAACGTAATACGTTATAACGTTATACCACATAACGTAATACATTATAACGTTATGCCATATAACGTAATACGATATTACGTTATACTATATAACGTAATACGTTATAACGTTATGCCATATAACGTAATACGTTATACCATTATACAATATAACGTAATACGTTATAACGTTATACCTTATAACGTAATACGTCATAACGTTATACTATATGACGGTATATCATATAACGTAAAACCATATAACGTAATACGTTATAACGTTATACAATATAACGTAATACGTTATAAAGTTATAACCTATAACGTAATACGTTATAACGTTATGCCATATAACGTACTACGTTATAACGTTATGTCTTATAAGGTAATACGTCATAACGTTATACTATATAACGTAATACGTTATAACGTTATACCTTATAACGTAATACGTCATAACCTTATACTATATGACGTTATACCATATAACGTAATACGTTATAACGTTATACACTATAGCGTAATACGTTATAACGTTATACCATATAACGTAATACGTGATACCGTTATACCGTATAACGTAACACGTTATAACGTTATGCCATATAACGTAACACGTTATAACGTTATACCATATAACATAATACGTTATAACGTTATACAGTATAACGTAACACGTTATAACGTTATGCCATATAACGTAATACGTTATAACGTTATACCATATAACGTAATACGTTATAACGTTATACCATATAACGTAATACGTTATAACGTTATACCTTATAACGTAATACGTCGTAACGTTTACTATATGACGTTATATCATATAACGTAAAACCATATAACGTCATACGTTATAACGATATACTATATGACGTTATACCATATAACGTAATACCATATAACGTAATACGTTATAGCGTTATACCACATAACGTAATACGTTATAACGATATACCATATAACGTAATACGTTATAACGTTATACTATATGACGTTATATCATATAACGTAATACGTTATAACGTTATACCGTATAACGTAACACGTTATAACGTTATGCCATATAACGTAACACGTTATAACGTTATACCATATAACGTAATACGTTATAGCGTTATACCACATAACGTAATACGTTATAACGATATACCATATAACGTAATACGTTATAGCGTTATACCACATAACGTAATACGTTATAACGATATACCATATAACGTAATACGTTATAACGTTATACTATATGACGTTATATCATATAACGTAATACGTTATAACGTTATACCGTATAACGTAACACGTTATAACGTTATGCCATATAACGTAATACGTTATAACGTTATACCATATAACGTAATACGTTATAACGTTATACCATATAACGTAATACGTTATAGCGTTATACCTTATAACGTAATACGTCGTAACGTTTACTATATGACGTTATATCATATAACGTAAAACCATATAACGTCATACGTTATAACGATATACCATATAACGTAATACGTTATAACGTTATACCATATAACGTAATACGTTATAGCGTTATACCACATAACGTAATACGTTATAACGATATACCATATAACGTAATACGTTATAACGTTATACTATATGACGTTATATCATATAACGTAATACGTTATAACGTTATACCGTATAACGTAACACGTTATAACGTTATGCCATATAACGTAACACGTTATAACGTTATAAAATACAACGTAATACGTTATAACGTTATACCATATAACGTAATACGTTATAGCGTTATACCACATAACGTAATACGTTATAACGTTATACTATATGACGTTATACCATATAACGTAATACCATATAACGTAATACCATATAACGTAATACGTCATAACGTTATACTATATGACGTTATACCATATAACGTAATACCATATAACGTAATACGTTATAACGTTATACACTATAGCGTAATACGTTATAACGTTATAGCATATAACGTAATACGTGATACCGTTATACCGTATAACGTAACACGTTATAACGTTATGCCATATAACGTAACACGTTATAACGTTATACCATATAACATAATACGTTATAACGTTATGCAATATAACGTAATACGTTATAACGATATACCATATAACGTAATACGTTATAACGTTATACAATACAACGTAATACGTTATAACGTTATACCATATAACGTAATACGTTATAGCGTTATACCACATAACGTAATACGTTATAACGTTATACTATATGACGTTATATCATATAACGTAATACGTTATAACGTTATACCATATAACGTAATACGTTATAACGATATACCATATAACGTAATACGTTATAACGTTATACAATACAACGTAATACGTTATAACGTTATACCATATAACGTAATACGTTATAGCGTTATACCACATAACGTAATACGTTATAACGTTATACCATATAACGTAATACGATATTACGTTATACTATATAACGTAATACGTTATAACGTTATACCATATAATGTAATACATTATAACGTTATACCATATAAAGTAATACGTTATGACGTTATATCATATAACGTAATACGTTATAACGTTATACCACATAACGTAATACATTATAACGTTATGCCATATAACGTAATACGATATTACGTTATACTATATAACGTAATACGTTATAACGTTATGCCATATAACGTAATACGTTATACCATTATACAATATAACGTAATACGTTATAACGTTATACCTTATAACGTAATACGTCATAACGTTATACTATATGACGTTATATCATATAACGTAAAACCATATAACGTAATACGTTATAACGTTATACAATATAACGTAATACGTTATAAAGTTATAACCTATAACGTAATACGTTATAACGTTATGCCATATAACGTAATACGTTATGACGTTATACTATATAGCTTAATACGTTATAACATTATACCATATAACGTAATACGTCACAACGATATACCACATAACGTAATACGTCATAACTTTATACTATATGACGTTATATCATATAACGTAATACCATATAACGTAATACGTTATAACGCTATGAAATATAACGTAACACGTTATAACGTTATACCATATAACATAATACGTTATAACGTTATGCCATATAACGTAATACGTTATAACGTCATGCTATATAACGTAATACGTTATAACGTTATGCCTTGTAATATAATACGTCATAACGTTATACTATATAACGTAATACGTTCTAACGTTATACCATATGACGTAATACGATATAACATTATACCATACGACGTTATACCATATAACGTAATACGTCATAACCTTGTACCATATGATGTTATACCATATATCGTAATACGTTACAACGTTATACCATATAACGTAATACGTTATAACGTTATACACTATAGCGTAATACGTTATAACGTTACACCATATAACGTAATACATGATACCGTTATACCGTATAACATAACACGTTATAACGTTATGCCATATAACGTAACACGTTATAACGTTATACCATATAACATAATACGCTATAACGTTATGCCATATAACGTAATACGTTATAACGTTATACCATATAACGTAATACGTTATAGCGTTATACCACATAACGTAATATGTTATAACGTTATACTATATGACGTTATATCATATAACGTAATACGTTATAGCGTTATACCACATAACGCAATACGTTACAACGTTATACCATATAACGTAATACGATATTATGTTATACTATATAACGTAATACGTTATAACGTTATACCATATAACGTAATACATTATAACGTTATACAATATAACGTAATACGTTATAACGTTATACCATATAACGTAATACGTTATAGCGTTATACCACATAACGTAATACATTATAACGTTATGCCATATAACGTAATACGATATTACGTTATACTATATAACGTAATACGTTATAACGTTATACCATATAACGTAATACGTACTAACGTTATACCATATAACCTAATACGTTATAATGATATACCAAATAACGTAATATGTTACAACGTAATACAATATAACGTAATACGTGATACCGTTATACCGTATAACATAACACGTTATAACGTTATACCACATAACGTAATACGTTACAACGTTATACCATATAACGTTATACTATATGACGTTATATCATATAACGTAATACGTTATAGCGTTATACCACATAACGTAATACGTTACAACGTTATACCATATAACGTAATACGATATTATGTTATACTATATAACGTAATACGTTATAACGTTATACCATATAACGTAATACGTACTAACGTTATACCATATAACCTAATACGTTATAACGTTATGCCATATAACGTAACACGTTATAACGTTATACCATATAACATAATACGCTATAACGTTATGCCATATAACGTAATACGTTATAACGTTGTACCATATAACGTAATACGTTATAGCGTTATACCACATAACGTAATATGTTATAACGTTATACTATATGACGTTATATCATATAACGTAATACGTTATAACGTTATACCATATAACGTAATACGTACTAACGTTATACCATATAACCTAATACGTTATAATGATATACCAAATAACGTAATATGTTATAACGTAATACAATATAACGTAATACGTGATACCGTTATACCGTATAACATAACACGTTATAACGTTATGCCATATAACGTAACACGTTATAACGTTATACCACATAACGTAATACGTTACAACGTTATACCATATAACGTTATACTATATGACGTTATATCATATAACGTAATACGTTATAGCGTTATACCACATAACGTAATACGTTATAACGTTATACTATATGACGTTATATCATATAACGTAATACGTTATAACGTTATACCATATAACGTAATACGTTATAACGATATACCATATAACGTAATACGTTATAACGTTATACAATACAACGTAATACGTTATAACGTTATACCATATAACGTAATACGTTATAGCGTTATACCACATAACGTAATACGTTATAACGTTATACCATATAACGTAATACGATATTACGTTATACTATATAACGTAATACGTTATAACGTTATACCATATAATGTAATACATTATAACGTTATACCATATAAAGTAATACGTTATGACGTTATATCATATAACGTAATACGTTATAACGTTATACCACATAACGTAATACATTATAACGTTATGCCATATAACGTAATACGATATTACGTTATACTATATAACGTAATACGTTATAACGTTATGCCATATAACGTAATACGTTATACCATTATACAATATAACGTAATACGTTATAACGTTATACCTTATAACGTAATACGTCATAACGTTATACTATATGACGTTATATCATATAACGTAAAACCATATAACGTAATACGTTATAACGTTATACAATATAACGTAATACGTTATAAAGTTATAACCTATAACGTAATACGTTATAACGTTATGCCATATAACGTAATACGTTATGACGTTATACTATATAGCTTAATACGTTATAACATTATACCATATAACGTAATACGTCACAACGATATACCACATAACGTAATACGTCATAACTTTATACTATATGACGTTATATCATATAACGTAATACCATATAACGTAATACGTTATAACGCTATGAAATATAACGTAACACGTTATAACGTTATACCATATAACATAATACGTTATAACGTTATGCCATATAACGTAATACGTTATAACGTCATGCTATATAACGTAATACGTTATAACGTTATGCCTTGTAATATAATACGTCATAACGTTATACTATATAACGTAATACGTTCTAACGTTATACCATATGACGTAATACGATATAACATTATACCATACGACGTTATACCATATAACGTAATACGTCATAACCTTGTACCATATGATGTTATACCATATATCGTAATACGTTACAACGTTATACCATATAACGTAATACGTTATAACGTTATACACTATAGCGTAATACGTTATAACGTTACACCATATAACGTAATACATGATACCGTTATACCGTATAACATAACACGTTATAACGTTATGCCATATAACGTAACACGTTATAACGTTATACCATATAACATAATACGCTATAACGTTATGCCATATAACGTAATACGTTATAACGTTATACCATATAACGTAATACGTTATAGCGTTATACCACATAACGTAATATGTTATAACGTTATACTATATGACGTTATATCATATAACGTAATACGTTATAGCGTTATACCACATAACGCAATACGTTACAACGTTATACCATATAACGTAATACGATATTATGTTATACTATATAACGTAATACGTTATAACGTTATACCATATAACGTAATACATTATAACGTTATACAATATAACGTAATACGTTATAACGTTATACCATATAACGTAATACGTTATAGCGTTATACCACATAACGTAATACATTATAACGTTATGCCATATAACGTAATACGATATTACGTTATACTATATAACGTAATACGTTATAACGTTATACCATATAACGTAATACGTACTAACGTTATACCATATAACCTAATACGTTATAATGATATACCAAATAACGTAATATGTTACAACGTAATACAATATAACGTAATACGTGATACCGTTATACCGTATAACATAACACGTTATAACGTTATACCACATAACGTAATACGTTACAACGTTATACCATATAACGTTATACTATATGACGTTATATCATATAACGTAATACGTTATAGCGTTATACCACATAACGTAATACGTTACAACGTTATACCATATAACGTAATACGATATTATGTTATACTATATAACGTAATACGTTATAACGTTATACCATATAACGTAATACGTACTAACGTTATACCATATAACCTAATACGTTATAACGTTATGCCATATAACGTAACACGTTATAACGTTATACCATATAACATAATACGCTATAACGTTATGCCATATAACGTAATACGTTATAACGTTGTACCATATAACGTAATACGTTATAGCGTTATACCACATAACGTAATATGTTATAACGTTATACTATATGACGTTATATCATATAACGTAATACGTTATAACGTTATACCATATAACGTAATACGTACTAACGTTATACCATATAACCTAATACGTTATAATGATATACCAAATAACGTAATATGTTATAACGTAATACAATATAACGTAATACGTGATACCGTTATACCGTATAACATAACACGTTATAACGTTATGCCATATAACGTAACACGTTATAACGTTATACCATATAACATAATACGCTATAACGTTATGCCATATAACGTAATACGTTATGACGTTATACAATATAACGTAATACGTTATAGCGTTATACCACATAACGTAATACGTTACAACGTTATACCATATAACGTAATACGATATTATGTTATACTATATATCGTAATACGTTATAACGTTATACCATATAACGTAATACATTATAACGTTATACAATATAACGTAATACGTTATAACGTTATACCATATAACGTAATACGTTATAGCGTTATACCACATAACGTAATATGTTATAACGTAATACAATATAACGTAATACGTGATACCGTTATACCGTATAACATAACACGTTATAACGTTATGCCATATAACGTAACACGTTATAACGTTATACCATATAACATAATACGCTATAACGTTATGCCATATAACGTAATACGTTATGACGTTATACAATATAACGTAATACGTTATAACGTTATACCCTTCAACGTAATACGTTATAACGTTATACCATATAACGTAACACGTTATAACGATATACCATATAACGTAATACGTTATAACGTTATGCCATATAACGTAATACGTTATAACGATATACCATATAACGTAACACGTTATAACGTTATACAATACAACGTAATACGTTATAACGTTATACCATATAACGTAATACGTTATAGCGTTATACCACATAACGTAATACGTTATAACGTTATACAATACAACGTAATACGTTATAACGTTATACCATATAACGTAATACGTTATAGCGTTATACCACATAACGTAATATGTTATAACGTTATAATATATGACGTTATATCATATAACGTAATACGTTATAGCGTTATACCACATGACGTAATACGTTATAACGTTATACCATATAACGTAATACGATATTACGTTATACTATATAACGTAATACGTTATAACGTTATGCCATATAACGTAACACCTTATAACGTTATACCATATAACGTAATATGTTATAACGTTATGCCATATAACGTAATACGTTATAACGTTATACTATATGACGTAATACGATATAACATTATACCATACAACGTTATACCATATAACGTAATACGTTATAACGTTATACCACATAACGTAATACGTTATAACGTTATACGATATAACGAAATACGTTATAACGTTATACCATATAACGTAATACGTTATAACGTTATACCATATAACTTAATACGTTATAACGTTATGCCATATAACGTAACACGTTATAACGTTATGCCATATAACGTAATACGTTATGACGTTATACTATATAGCTTAATACGTTATAACATTATACCATATAACGTAATACGTCTCAACGATATACCACATAACGTAATACGTCATAACTTTATACTATATGACGTTATATCATATAACGTAATACCATATAACGTAATACGTTATAACGTTATGAAATATAACGTAACACGTTATAACGTTATACCATATAACATAATACGTTATAACGTTATGCCATATAACGTAATACGTTATAACGTCATGCCATATAACGTAATACGTTATAACGTTATGCCTTGTAAGGTAATACGTCATAACGTTATACTATATAACGTAATACGTTATAACGTTATACCATATGACGTAATACGATATAACATTATACCATACGACGTTATACCATATAACGTAATACGTCATAACCTTGTACCATATGATGTTATACCATATATCGTAATACGTTACAACGTTATACCATATAACGTAATACGTTATAACGTTATACACTATAGCGTAATACGTTATAACGTTACACCATATAACGTAATACGTGATACCGTTATACCGTATAACATAACACGTTATAACGTTATGCCATATAACGTAACACGTTATAACGTTATACCACATAACATAATACGCTATAACGTTATGCCATATAACGTAATACGTTATAACGTTATACCATATAACGTAATACGTTATAACGTTATACCATATAACGTAATACATTATAACGTTATACCATATAACGTAATACGTTATGACGTTATACAATATAACGTAATACGTTATAACGTTATAAACTTCAACGTAATACGTTATAACGTTATACAATATAACGTAATACGTTATAAAGTTATAACCTATAACGTAATACGTTATAACGTTATGCCATATAACGTACTACGTTATAACGTTATGTCTTATAAGGTAATACGTCATAACGTTATACTATATAACGTAATACGTTATAACGTTATACCTTATAACGTAATACGTCATAACCTTATACTATATGACGTTATACCATATAACGTAATACGTTATAACGTTATACACTATAGCGTAATACGTTATAACGTTATACCATATAACGTAATACGTGATACCGTTATACCGTATAACGTAACACGTTATAACGTTATGCCATATAACGTAACACGTTATAACGTTATACCATATAACATAATACGTTATAACGTTATACAGTATAACGTAACACGTTATAACGTTATGCCATATAACGTAATACGTTATAACGTTATACCATATAACGTAATACGTTATAACGTTATACCATATAACGTAATACGTTATAACGTTATACCTTATAACGTAATACGTCGTAACGTTTACTATATGACGTTATATCATATAACGTAAAACCATATAACGTCATACGTTATAACGATATACTATATGACGTTATACCATATAACGTAATACCATATAACGTAATACGTTATAGCGTTATACCACATAACGTAATACGTTATAACGATATACCATATAACGTAATACGTTATAACGTTATACTATATGACGTTATATCATATAACGTAATACGTTATAACGTTATACCGTATAACGTAACACGTTATAACGTTATGCCATATAACGTAACACGTTATAACGTTATACCATATAACGTAATACGTTATAGCGTTATACCACATAACGTAATACGTTATAACGATATACCATATAACGTAATACGTTATAGCGTTATACCACATAACGTAATACGTTATAACGATATACCATATAACGTAATACGTTATAACGTTATACTATATGACGTTATATCATATAACGTAATACGTTATAACGTTATACCCTATAACGTAACACGTTATAACGTTATGCCATATAACGTAATACGTTATAACGTTATACCATATAACGTAATACGTTATAACGTTATACCATATAACGTAATACGTTATAACGTTATACCTTATAACGTAATACGTCGTAACGTTTACTATATGACGTTATATCATATAACGTAAAACCATATAACGTCATACGTTATAACGATATACCATATAACGTAATACGTTATAACGTTATACCATATAACGTAATACTTTATAGCGTTATACCACATAACGTAATACGTTATAACGATATACCATATAACGTAATACGTTATAACGTTATACTATATGACGTTATATCATATAACGTAATACGTTATAACGTTATACCGTATAACGTAACACGTTATAACGTTATGCCATATAACGTAACACGTTATAACGTTATAAAATACAACGTAATACGTTATAACGTTATACCATATAACGTAATACGTTATAGCGTTATACCACATAACGTAATACGTTATAACGTTATACTATATGACGTTATACCATATAACGTAATACCATATAACGTAATACGTCATAACGTTATACTATATGACGTTATACCATATAACGTAATACCATATAACGTAATACGTTATAACGTTATACACTATAGCGTAATACGTTATAACGTTATAGCATATAACGTAATACGTGATACCGTTATACCGTATAACGTAACACGTTATAACGTTATGCCATATAACGTAACACGTTATAACGTTATACCATATAACATAATACGTTATAACGTTATGCAATATAACGTAATACGTTATAACGATATACCATATAACGTAATACGTTATAACGTTATACAATACAACGTAATACGTTATAACGTTATACCATATAACGTAATACGTTATAGCGTTATACCACATAACGTAATACGTTATAACGTTATACTATATGACGTTATATCATATAACGTAATACGTTATAACGTTATACCATATAACGTAATACGTTATAACGATATACCATATAACGTAATACGTTATAACGTTATACAATACAACGTAATACGTTATAACGTTATACCATATAACGTAATACGTTATAGCGTTATACCACATAACGTAATACGTTATAACGTTATACCATATAACGTAATACGATATTACGTTATACTATATAACGTAATACGTTATAACGTTATACCATATAATGTAATACATTATAACGTTATACCATATAAAGTAATACGTTATGACGTTATATCATATAACGTAATACGTTATAACGTTATACCACATAACGTAATACATTATAACGTTATGCCATATAACGTAATACGATATTACGTTATACTATATAACGTAATACGTTATAACGTTATGCCATATAACGTAATACGTTATACCATTATACAATATAACGTAATACGTTATAACGTTATACCTTATAACGTAATACGTCATAACGTTATACTATATGACGTTATATCATATAACGTAAAACCATATAACGTAATACGTTATAACGTTATACAATATAACGTAATACGTTATAAAGTTATAACCTATAACGTAATACGTTATAACGTTATGCCATATAACGTAATACGTTATGACGTTATACTATATAGCTTAATACGTTATAACATTATACCATATAACGTAATACGTCACAACGATATACCACATAACGTAATACGTCATAACTTTATACTATATGACGTTATATCATATAACGTAATACCATATAACGTAATACGTTATAACGCTATGAAATATAACGTAACACGTTATAACGTTATACCATATAACATAATACGTTATAACGTTATGCCATATAACGTAATACGTTATAACGTCATGCTATATAACGTAATACGTTATAACGTTATGCCTTGTAATATAATACGTCATAACGTTATACTATATAACGTAATACGTTCTAACGTTATACCATATGACGTAATACGATATAACATTATACCATACGACGTTATACCATATAACGTAATACGTCATAACCTTGTACCATATGATGTTATACCATATATCGTAATACGTTACAACGTTATACCATATAACGTAATACGTTATAACGTTATACACTATAGCGTAATACGTTATAACGTTACACCATATAACGTAATACATGATACCGTTATACCGTATAACATAACACGTTATAACGTTATGCCATATAACGTAACACGTTATAACGTTATACCATATAACATAATACGCTATAACGTTATGCCATATAACGTAATACGTTATAACGTTATACCATATAACGTAATACGTTATAGCGTTATACCACATAACGTAATATGTTATAACGTTATACTATATGACGTTATATCATATAACGTAATACGTTATAGCGTTATACCACATAACGCAATACGTTACAACGTTATACCATATAACGTAATACGATATTATGTTATACTATATAACGTAATACGTTATAACGTTATACCATATAACGTAATACATTATAACGTTATACAATATAACGTAATACGTTATAACGTTATACCATATAACGTAATACGTTATAGCGTTATACCACATAACGTAATACATTATAACGTTATGCCATATAACGTAATACGATATTACGTTATACTATATAACGTAATACGTTATAACGTTATACCATATAACGTAATACGTACTAACGTTATACCATATAACCTAATACGTTATAATGATATACCAAATAACGTAATATGTTACAACGTAATACAATATAACGTAATACGTGATACCGTTATACCGTATAACATAACACGTTATAACGTTATACCACATAACGTAATACGTTACAACGTTATACCATATAACGTTATACTATATGACGTTATATCATATAACGTAATACGTTATAGCGTTATACCACATAACGTAATACGTTACAACGTTATACCATATAACGTAATACGATATTATGTTATACTATATAACGTAATACGTTATAACGTTATACCATATAACGTAATACGTACTAACGTTATACCATATAACCTAATACGTTATAACGTTATGCCATATAACGTAACACGTTATAACGTTATACCATATAACATAATACGCTATAACGTTATGCCATATAACGTAATACGTTATAACGTTGTACCATATAACGTAATACGTTATAGCGTTATACCACATAACGTAATATGTTATAACGTTATACTATATGACGTTATATCATATAACGTAATACGTTATAACGTTATACCATATAACGTAATACGTACTAACGTTATACCATATAACCTAATACGTTATAATGATATACCAAATAACGTAATATGTTATAACGTAATACAATATAACGTAATACGTGATACCGTTATACCGTATAACATAACACGTTATAACGTTATGCCATATAACGTAACACGTTATAACGTTATACCATATAACATAATACGCTATAACGTTATGCCATATAACGTAATACGTTATGACGTTATACAATATAACGTAATACGTTATAGCGTTATACCACATAACGTAATACGTTACAACGTTATACCATATAACGTAATACGATATTATGTTATACTATATATCGTAATACGTTATAACGTTATACCATATAACGTAATACATTATAACGTTATACAATATAACGTAATACGTTATAACGTTATACCATATAACGTAATACGTTATAGCGTTATACCACATAACGTAATATGTTATAACGTAATACAATATAACGTAATACGTGATACCGTTATACCGTATAACATAACACGTTATAACGTTATGCCATATAACGTAACACGTTATAACGTTATACCATATAACATAATACGCTATAACGTTATGCCATATAACGTAATACGTTATGACGTTATACAATATAACGTAATACGTTATAACGTTATACCCTTCAACGTAATACGTTATAACGTTATACCATATAACGTAACACGTTATAACGATATACCATATAACGTAATACGTTATAACGTTATGCCATATAACGTAATACGTTATAACGATATACCATATAACGTAACACGTTATAACGTTATACAATACAACGTAATACGTTATAACGTTATACCATATAACGTAATACGTTATAGCGTTATACCACATAACGTAATACGTTATAACGTTATACAATACAACGTAATACGTTATAACGTTATACCATATAACGTAATACGTTATAGCGTTATACCACATAACGTAATATGTTATAACGTTATAATATATGACGTTATATCATATAACGTAATACGTTATAGCGTTATACCACATGACGTAATACGTTATAACGTTATACCATATAACGTAATACGATATTACGTTATACTATATAACGTAATACGTTATAACGTTATGCCATATAACGTAACACCTTATAACGTTATACCATATAACGTAATATGTTATAACGTTATGCCATATAACGTAATACGTTATAACGTTATACTATATGACGTAATACGATATAACATTATACCATACAACGTTATACCATATAACGTAATACGTTATAACGTTATACCACATAACGTAATACGTTATAACGTTATACGATATAACGAAATACGTTATAACGTTATACCATATAACGTAATACGTTATAACGTTATACCATATAACTTAATACGTTATAACGTTATGCCATATAACGTAACACGTTATAACGTTATGCCATATAACGTAATACGTTATGACGTTATACTATATAGCTTAATACGTTATAACATTATACCATATAACGTAATACGTCTCAACGATATACCACATAACGTAATACGTCATAACTTTATACTATATGACGTTATATCATATAACGTAATACCATATAACGTAATACGTTATAACGTTATGAAATATAACGTAACACGTTATAACGTTATACCATATAACATAATACGTTATAACGTTATGCCATATAACGTAATACGTTATAACGTCATGCCATATAACGTAATACGTTATAACGTTATGCCTTGTAAGGTAATACGTCATAACGTTATACTATATAACGTAATACGTTATAACGTTATACCATATGACGTAATACGATATAACATTATACCATACGACGTTATACCATATAACGTAATACGTCATAACCTTGTACCATATGATGTTATACCATATATCGTAATACGTTACAACGTTATACCATATAACGTAATACGTTATAACGTTATACACTATAGCGTAATACGTTATAACGTTACACCATATAACGTAATACGTGATACCGTTATACCGTATAACATAACACGTTATAACGTTATGCCATATAACGTAACACGTTATAACGTTATACCACATAACATAATACGCTATAACGTTATGCCATATAACGTAATACGTTATAACGTTATACCATATAACGTAATACGTTATAACGTTATACCATATAACGTAATACATTATAACGTTATACCATATAACGTAATACGTTATGACGTTATACAATATAACGTAATACGTTATAACGTTATAAACTTCAACGTAATACGTAATAACGTTATACCATATAACGTAACACGTTATAACGTTATACCATATAACGTAATACGTTATAACGTTATGCCATATAACGTAATACGTTATAACGATATACCATATAACCTAATACGTTATAACGTTATACAATACAACGTAATACGTTATAACGTTATACCATATAACGTAATACATTATAACGTTATACCATATAACGTAATACGTTATGACGTTATATCATATAACGTAATACGTTATAACGTTATACCACATAACGTAATACATTATAACGTTATGCCATATAACGTAATACGATATTACGTTATACTATATAACGTAATACGTTATAACGTTATACCCTATAACGTAATACGTTATAACGATATTCTATATAACGTAATACGTTATAACGTTATACCATATAACGTAATACGTTATGACGTTATATCATATAACGTAATACGTTATAACGTTATACCACATAACGTAATACCTTATAACGTTATACCATATAACCTAATACGTTATAATGATATACCATATAACGTAATATGTTATAACGTAATACAATATAACGTAATACGTAATAACGTTATACCATATAACGTAATACGTTATAACGTAATACCTTATAACGTAATACGTCATAACGATATACCACATAACGAAATACGTCATAATGTTATACTATATGACGTTATATCATATAACGTAATACCACATAACGTAATACGTTATAACGTTATACCATATAACGTAATACGTTATAACTATATACCATATAACGTAATACATTATAACGTTATACAATACAACGTAATACGTTATAACGTTATGCCTTATAACGTAATACGTCATAACGATATACCACATAACGTAATACGTAATAACGTTATACTATATGACGTTATATCATATAACGTTACTATATAACGTAATACGTTATAACGTAATACCATATAACGTAATACGTTATAACGTTTTACAATATAACGTAATACGTTATAACGTTATACCCTATAACGTAATACGTTATAACGATATTGTATATAACGCAATACGTTATAACGTTATGCCACATAACGTAATACGTTATAACGTTATGCATTGTAAGGTAATACGTCATAACGTTATACTATATAACGTAATACGTTATAACGTTATACACTATAGCGTAATACGTTATAACGTTATACCATATAACGTAATACGTGATACCGTTATACCGTATAACGTAACACGTTATAACGTTATGCCATATAACGTAACACGTTATAACGTTATACCATATAACCTAATACGTTATAACGTTATGCCATATAACGTAACACGTTATAACGTTATACCATATAACATAATACGCTATAACGTTATGCCATATAACGTAATACGTTATAACGTTGTACCATATAACGTAATACGTTATAGCGTTATACCACATAACGTAATATGTTATAACGTTATACTATATGACGTTATATCATATAACGTAATACGTTATAACGTTATACCATATAACGTAATACGTACTAACGTTATACCATATAACCTAATACGTTATAATGATATACCAAATAACGTAATATGTTATAACGTAATACAATATAACGTAATACGTGATACCGTTATACCGTATAACATAACACGTTATAACGTTATGCCATATAACGTAACACGTTATAACGTTATACCATATAACATAATACGCTATAACGTTATGCCATATAACGTAATACGTTATGACGTTATACAATATAACGTAATACGTTATAGCGTTATACCACATAACGTAATACGTTACAACGTTATACCATATAACGTAATACGATATTATGTTATACTATATATCGTAATACGTTATAACGTTATACCATATAACGTAATACATTATAACGTTATACAATATAACGTAATACGTTATAACGTTATACCATATAACGTAATACGTTATAGCGTTATACCACATAACGTAATATGTTATAACGTAATACAATATAACGTAATACGTGATACCGTTATACCGTATAACATAACACGTTATAACGTTATGCCATATAACGTAACACGTTATAACGTTATACCATATAACATAATACGCTATAACGTTATGCCATATAACGTAATACGTTATGACGTTATACAATATAACGTAATACGTTATAACGTTATACCCTTCAACGTAATACGTTATAACGTTATACCATATAACGTAACACGTTATAACGATATACCATATAACGTAATACGTTATAACGTTATGCCATATAACGTAATACGTTATAACGATATACCATATAACGTAACACGTTATAACGTTATACAATACAACGTAATACGTTATAACGTTATACCATATAACGTAATACGTTATAGCGTTATACCACATAACGTAATACGTTATAACGTTATACAATACAACGTAATACGTTATAACGTTATACCATATAACGTAATACGTTATAGCGTTATACCACATAACGTAATATGTTATAACGTTATAATATATGACGTTATATCATATAACGTAATACGTTATAGCGTTATACCACATGACGTAATACGTTATAACGTTATACCATATAACGTAATACGATATTACGTTATACTATATAACGTAATACGTTATAACGTTATGCCATATAACGTAACACCTTATAACGTTATACCATATAACGTAATATGTTATAACGTTATGCCATATAACGTAATACGTTATAACGTTATACTATATGACGTAATACGATATAACATTATACCATACAACGTTATACCATATAACGTAATACGTTATAACGTTATACCACATAACGTAATACGTTATAACGTTATACGATATAACGAAATACGTTATAACGTTATACCATATAACGTAATACGTTATAACGTTATACCATATAACTTAATACGTTATAACGTTATGCCATATAACGTAACACGTTATAACGTTATGCCATATAACGTAATACGTTATGACGTTATACTATATAGCTTAATACGTTATAACATTATACCATATAACGTAATACGTCTCAACGATATACCACATAACGTAATACGTCATAACTTTATACTATATGACGTTATATCATATAACGTAATACCATATAACGTAATACGTTATAACGTTATGAAATATAACGTAACACGTTATAACGTTATACCATATAACATAATACGTTATAACGTTATGCCATATAACGTAATACGTTATAACGTCATGCCATATAACGTAATACGTTATAACGTTATGCCTTGTAAGGTAATACGTCATAACGTTATACTATATAACGTAATACGTTATAACGTTATACCATATGACGTAATACGATATAACATTATACCATACGACGTTATACCATATAACGTAATACGTCATAACCTTGTACCATATGATGTTATACCATATATCGTAATACGTTACAACGTTATACCATATAACGTAATACGTTATAACGTTATACACTATAGCGTAATACGTTATAACGTTACACCATATAACGTAATACGTGATACCGTTATACCGTATAACATAACACGTTATAACGTTATGCCATATAACGTAACACGTTATAACGTTATACCACATAACATAATACGCTATAACGTTATGCCATATAACGTAATACGTTATAACGTTATACCATATAACGTAATACGTTATAACGTTATACCATATAACGTAATACATTATAACGTTATACCATATAACGTAATACGTTATGACGTTATACAATATAACGTAATACGTTATAACGTTATAAACTTCAACGTAATACGTAATAACGTTATACCATATAACGTAACACGTTATAACGTTATACCATATAACGTAATACGTTATAACGTTATGCCATATAACGTAATACGTTATAACGATATACCATATAACGTAATACGTTATAACGTTATACAATACAACGTAATACGTTATAACGTTATACCATATAACGTAATACATTATAACGTTATACCATATAACGTAATACGTTATGACGTTATATCATATAACGTAATACGTTATAACGTTATACCACATAACGTAATACATTATAACGTTATGCCATATAACGTAATACGATATTACGTTATACTATATAACGTAATACGTTATAACGTTATACCCTATAACGTAATACGTTATAACGATATTCTATATAACGTAATACGTTATAACGTTATACCATATAACGTAATACGTTATGACGTTATATCATATAACGTAATACGTTATAACGTTATACCACATAACGTAATACCTTATAACGTTATACCATATAACCTAATACGTTATAATGATATACCATATAACGTAATATGTTATAACGTAATACAATATAACGTAATACGTAATAACGTTATACCATATAACGTAATACGTTATAACGTAATACCTTATAACGTAATACGTCATAACGATATACCACATAACGAAATACGTCATAATGTTATACTATATGACGTTATATCATATAACGTAATACCACATAACGTAATACGTTATAACGTTATACCATATAACGTAATACGTTATAACTATATACCATATAACGTAATACATTATAACGTTATACAATACAACGTAATACGTTATAACGTTATGCCTTATAACGTAATACGTCATAACGATATACCACATAACGTAATACGTAATAACGTTATACTATATGACGTTATATCATATAACGTTACTATATAACGTAATACGTTATAACGTAATACCATATAACGTAATACGTTATAACGTTTTACAATATAACGTAATACGTTATAACGTTATACCCTATAACGTAATACGTTATAACGATATTGTATATAACGCAATACGTTATAACGTTATGCCACATAACGTAATACGTTATAACGTTATGCCTTGTAAGGTAATACGTCATAACGTTATACTATATAACGTAATACGTTATAACGTTATACACTATAGCGTAATACGTTATAACGTTATACCATATAACGTAATACGTGATACCGTTATACCGTATAACGTAACACGTTATAACGTTATGCCATATAACGTAACACGTTATAACGTTATACCATATAACATAATACGTTATAACGTTATACCGTATAACGTAACACGTTATAACGTTATGCCATATAACGTAATACGTTATAACGTTATACCATATAACGTAATACGTTATAACGTTATACCATATAACGTAATACGTTATAACGTTATACCTTATAACGTAATACGTCGTAACGTTTACTATATGACGTTATATCATATAACGTAAAACCATATAACGTCATACGTTATAACGATATACCATATAACGTAATACGTTATAACGTTATACCATATAACGTAATACGTTATAGCGTTATACCACATAACGTAATACGTTATAACGATATACCATATAACGTAATACGTTATAACGTTATACTATATGACGTTATATCATATAACGTAATACGTTATAACGTTATACCGTATAACGTAACACGTTATAACGTTATGCCATATAACGTAACACGTTATAACGTTATACCATACAACGTAATACGTTATAACGTTATACCATATAACATAATACGTTATAACGTTATGCAATATAACGTAATACGTTATAACGATATACCATATAACGTAATACGTTATAACGTTATACAATACAACGTAATACGTTATAACGTTATACCATATAACGTAATACGTTATAGCGTTATACCACATAACGTAATACGTTATAACGTTATACTATATGACGTTATATCATATAACGTAATACGTTATAACGTTATACCATATAACGTAATACGTTATAACGATATACCATATAACGTAATACGTTATAACGTTATACAATACAACGTAATACGTTATAACGTTATACCATATAACGTAATACGTTATAGCGTTATACCACATAACGTAATACGTTATAACGTTATACCATATAACGTAATACGATATTACGTTATACTATATAACGTAATACGTTATAACGTTATACCATATAACGTAATACATTATAACGTTATACCATATAACGTAATACGTTATGACGTTATATCATATAACGTAATACGTTATAACGTTATACCACATAACGTAATACATTATAACGTTATGCCATATAACGTAATACGATATTACGTTATACTATATAACGTAATACGTTGTAACGTTATACCCTATAACGTAATACGTTATAACGATATTCTATATAACGTAATACGTTATAACGTTATACCATATAACGTAATACGTTATGACGTTATATCATATAACGTAATACGTTATAACGTTGTACCACATAACGTAATACCTTATAACGTTATACCATATAACCTAATACGTTATAATGATATACCATATAACGTAATATGTTATAACGTAATACAATATAACGTAATACGTAATAACGTTATACCATATAACGTAATACGTTATAACGTAATACCTTATAACGTAATACGTCATAACGATATACCACATAACGAAATACGTCATAATGTTACACTATATGACGTTATATCATATAACGTAATACCACATAACGTAATACGTTATAACGTTATACCATATAACGTAATACGTTATAACTATATACCATATAACGTAATACATTATAACGTTATACAATACAACGTAATACGTTATAACGTTATGCCTTATAACGTAATACGTCATAACGATATACCACATAACGTAATACGTAATAACGTTATACTATATGACGTTATATCATATAACGTTACTATATAACGTAATACGTTATAACGTAATACCATATAACGTAATACGTTATAACGTTTTACAATATAACGTAATACGTTATAACGTTATACCCTATAACGTAATACGTTATAACGATATTGTATATAACGCAATACGTTATAACGTTATGCCATATAACGTAATACGTTATAACGTTATGCCTTGTAAGGTAATACGTCATAACGTTATACTATATAACGTAATACGTTATAACGTTATACACTATAGCGTAATACGTTATAACGTTATACCATATAACGTAATACGTGATACCGTTATACCGTATAACGTAACACGTTATAACGTTATGCCATATAACGTAACACGTTATAACGTTATACCATATAACATAATACGTTATAACGTTATACCGTATAACGTAACACGTTATAACGTTATGCCATATAACGTAATACGTTATAACGTTATACCATATAACGTAATACGTTATAACGTTATACCATATAACGTAATACGTTATAACGTTATACCTTATAACGTAATACGTCGTAACGTTTACTATATGACGTTATATCATATAACGTAAAACCATATAACGTCATACGTTATAACGATATACCATATAACGTAATACGTTATAACGTTATACCATATAACGTAATACGTTATAGCGTTATACCACATAACGTAATACGTTATAACGATATACCATATAACGTAATACGTTATAACGTTATACTATATGACGTTATATCATATAACGTAATACGTTATAACGTTATACCGTATAACGTAACACGTTATAACGTTATGCCATATAACGTAACACGTTATAACGTTATACCATACAACGTAATACGTTATAACGTTATACCATATAACATAATACGTTATAACGTTATGCAATATAACGTAATACGTTATAACGATATACCATATAACGTAATACGTTATAACGTTATACAATACAACGTAATACGTTATAACGTTATACCATATAACGTAATACGTTATAGCGTTATACCACATAACGTAATACGTTATAACGTTATACTATATGACGTTATATCATATAACGTAATACGTTATAACGTTATACCATATAACGTAATACGTTATAACGATATACCATATAACGTGATACGTTATAACGTTATACAATACAACGTAATACGTTATAACGTTATACCATATAACGTAATACGTTATAGCGTTATACCACATAACGTAATACGTTATAACGTTATACCATATAACGTAATACGATATTACGTTATACTATATAACGTAATACGTTATAACGTTATACCATATAACGTAATACATTATAACGTTATACCATATAACGTAATACGTTATGACGTTACATCATATAACGTAATACGTTATAACGTTATACCACATAACGTAATACATTATAACGTTATGCCATATAACGTAATACGATATTACGTTATACTATATAACGTAATACGTTATAACGTTATACCACATAACGTAATACGTACTAACGTTATACCATATAACCTAATACGTTATAATGATATACCATATAACGTAATATGTTATAACGTAATACAATATAACGTAATACGTAATAACGTTATACCATATACCGTAATACGTTATAACGTAATACCTTATAACGTAATACGTCATAACGTTATACTATATGACGTTATACCATATAACGTAATACCATATAACGTAATACATTATAACGTTATACACTATAGCGTAATACGTTATAACGTTATACCATATAACGTAATACGTGATACCGTTATACCGTATAACGTAACACGTTATAACGTTATGCCATATAACGTAACACGTTATAACGTTATACCATATAACATAATACGTTATAACGATATTCTATATAACGTAATACGTTATAACGTTACACCACATAACGAAATAAATTATAACGTTATGCCATATAACGTAATACGATATTACGTTATACTATATAACGTAATACGTTATAACGTCATGCCATATAACGTAATACGTTATAACGTTATGCCTTGTAAGGTAATACGTCATAACGTTATACTATATAACGTAATACGTTATAACGTTATACCATATGACGTAATACGATATAACATTATACCATACGACGTTATACCATATAACGTAATACGTCATAACCTTGTACCATATGATGTTATACCATATATCGTAATACGTTACAACGTTATACCATATAACGTAATACGTTATAACGTTATACACTATAGCGTAATACGTTATAACGTTACACCATATAACGTAATACGTGATACCGTTATACCGTATAACATAACACGTTATAACGTTATGCCATATAACGTAACACGTTATAACGTTATACCACATAACATAATACGCTATAACGTTATGCCATATAACGTAATACGTTATAACGTTATACCATATAACGTAATACGTTATAACGTTATACCATATAACGTAATACATTATAACGTTATACCATATAACGTAATACGTTATGACGTTATACAATATAACGTAATACGTTATAACGTTATAAACTTCAACGTAATACGTTATAACGTTATACCATATAACGTAACACGTTATAACGTTATACCATATAACGTAATACGTTATAACGTTATGCCATATAACGTAATACGTTATAACGATATACCATATAACGTAATACGTTATAACGTTATACAATACAACGTAATACGTTATAACGTTATACCATATAACGTAATACATTATAACGTTATACCATATAACGTAATACGTTATGACGTTATATCATATAACGTAATACGTTATAACGTTATACCACATAACGTAATACATTATAACGTTATGCCATATAACGTAATACGATATTACGTTATACTATATAACGTAATACGTTATAACGTTATACCCTATAACGTAATACGTTATAACGATATTCTATATAACGTAATACGTTATAACGTTATACCATATAACGTAATACGTTATGACGTTATATCATATAGCGTAATACGTTATAACGTTATACCACATAACGTAATACCTTATAACGTTATACCATATAACCTAATACGTTATAATGATATACCATATAACGTAATATGTTATAACGTAATACAATATAACGTAATACGTAATAACGTTATACCATATAACGTAATACGTTATAACGTAATACCTTATAACGTAATACGTCATAACGATATACCACATAACGAAATACGTCATAATGTTATACTATATGACGTTATATCATATAACGTAATACCACATAACGTAATACGTTATAACGTTATACCATATAACGTAATACGTTATAACTATATACCATATAACGTAATACATTATAACGTTATACAATACAACGTAATACGTTATGACGTTATATCATATAGCGTAATACGTTATAACGTTATACCACATAACGTAATACCTTATAACGTTATACCATATAACCTAATACGTTATAACGTAATACCATATAACGTAATACGTTATAACGTTTTACAATATAACGTAATACGTTATAACGTTATACCCTATAACGTAATACGTTATAACGATATTGTATATAACGCAATACGTTATAACGTTATGCCATATAACGTAATACGTTATAACGTTATGCCTTGTAAGGTAATACGTCATAACGTTATACTATATAACGTAATACGTTATAACGTTATACCATATAACATAATACGTTATAACGTTATACCATATAACGTAATACGTTATAACGTTATACCTTATAACGTAATACGTCGTAACGTTCACTATATGACGTTATATCATATAACGTAAAACCATATAACGTCATACGTTATAACGATATACCATATAACGTAATACGTTATAACGTTATACCATATAACGTAATACGTTATAGCGTTATACCACATAACGTAATACGTTATAACGATATACCATATAACGTAATACGTTATAACGTTATACTATATGACGTTATATCATATAACGTAATACGTTATAACGTTATACCGTATAACGTAACACGTTATAACGTTATGCCATATAACGTAACACGTTATAACGTTATACCATACAACGTAATACGTTATAACGTTATACCATATAACATAATACGTTATAACGTTATGCAATATAACGTAATACGTTATAACGATATACCATATAACGTAAAACGTTATAACGTTATACAATACAACGTAATACGTTATAACGTTATACCATATAACGTAATACGTTATAGCGTTATACCACATAACGTAATACGTTATAACGTTATACTATATGACGTTATATCATATAACGTAATACGTTATAACGTTATACCATATAACGTAATACGATATTACGTTATACTATATAACGTAATACGTTATAACGTTATACCATATAACGTAATACATTATAACGTTATACCATATAACGTAATACGTTATGACGTTATATCATATAACGTAATACGTTATAACGTTATACCACATAACGTAATACATTATAACGTTATGCCATATAACGTAATACGATATTACGTTATACTATATAACGTAATACGTTATAACGTTATACCACATAACGTAATACGTACTAACGTTATACCATATAACCTAATACGTTATAATGATATACCATATAACGTAATATGTTATAACGTAATACAATATAACGTAATACGTAATAACGTTATACCATATACCGTAATACGTTATAACGTAATACCTTATAACGTAATACGTCATAACGTTATACTATATGACGTTATACCATATAACGTAATACCATATAACGTAATACATTATAACGTTATACACTATAGCGTAATACGTTATAACGTTATACCATATAACGTAATACGTGATACCGTTATACCGTATAACGTAACACGTTATAACGTTATGCCATATAACGTAACACGTTATAACGTTATACCATATAACATAATACGTTATAACGATATTCTATATAACGTAATACGTTATAACGTTACACCACATAACGAAATAAATTATAACGTTATGCCAGATAACGTAATACGATATTACGTTATACTATATAACGTAATACGTTATAACGTTATGCCATATAACGTAATACGTTATACCATTATACCATATAACGTAATACGTTATAACGTCATGCCATATAACGTAATACGTTATAACGTTATGCCTTGTAAGGTAATACGTCATAACGTTATACTATATAACGTAATACGTTATAACGTTATACCATATGACGTAATACGATATAACATTATACCATACGACGTTATACCATATAACGTAATACGTCATAACCTTGTACCATATGATGTTATACCATATATCGTAATACGTTACAACGTTATACCATATAACGTAATACGTTATAACGTTATACACTATAGCGTAATACGTTATAACGTTACACCATATAACGTAATACGTGATACCGTTATACCGTATAACATAACACGTTATAACGTTATGCCATATAACGTAACACGTTATAACGTTATACCACATAACATAATACGCTATAACGTTATGCCATATAACGTAATACGTTATAACGTTATACCATATAACGTAATACGTTATAACGTTATACCATATAACGTAATACATTATAACGTTATACCATATAACGTAATACGTTATGACGTTATACAATATAACGTAATACGTTATAACGTTATAAACTTCAACGTAATACGTTATAACGTTATACCATATAACGTAACACGTTATAACGTTATACCATATAACGTAATACGTTATAACGTTATGCCATATAACGTAATACGTTATAACGATATACCATATAACGTAATACGTTATAACGTTATACAATACAACGTAATACGTTATAGCGTTATACCATATAACGTAATACATTATAACGTTATACCATATAACGTAATACGTTATGACGTTATATCATATAACGTAATACGTTATAACGTTATACCACATAACGTAATACATTATAACGTTATGCCATATAACGTAATACGATATTACGTTATACTATATAACGTAATACGTTATAACGTTATACCCTATAACGTAATACGTTATAACGATATTCTATATAACGTAATACGTTATAACGTTATACCATATAACGTAATACGTTATAACGTTATACCACATAACGTAATACCTTATAACGTTATACCATATAACCTAATACGTTATAATGATATACCATATAACGTAATATGTTATAACGTAATACAATATAACGTAATACGTAATAACGTTATACCATATAACGTAATACGTTATAACGTAATACCTTATAACGTAATACGTCATAACGATATACCACATAACGAAATACGTCATAATGTTATACTATATGACGTTATATCATATAACGTAATACCACATAACGTAATACGTTATAACGTTATACCATATAACGTAATACGTTATAACTATATACCATATAACGTAATACATTATAACGTTATACAATACAACGTAATACGTTATGACGTTATATCATATAGCGTAATACGTTATAACGTTATACCACATAACGTAATACCTTATAACGTTATACCATATAACCTAATACGTTATAACGTAATACCATATAACGTAATACGTTATAACGTTTTACAATATAACGTAATACGTTATAACGTTATACCCTATAACGTAATACGTTATAACGATATTGTATATAACGCAATACGTTATAACGTTATGCCATATAACGTAATACGTTATAACGTTATGCCTTGTAAGGTAATACGTCATAACGTTATACTATATAACGTAATACGTTATAACGTTATACCATATAACATAATACGTTATAACGTTATACCATATAACGTAATACGTTATAACGTTATACCATATAACATAATACGTTATAACGTTATGCAATATAACGTAATACGTTATAACGATATACCATATAACGTAAAACGTTATAACGTTATACAATACAACGTAATACGTTATAACGTTATACCATATAACGTAATACGTTATAGCGTTATACCACATAACGTAATACGTTATAACGTTATACTATATGACGTTATATCATATAACGTAATACGTTATAACGTTATACCATATAACGTAATACGATATTACGTTATACTATATAACGTAATACGTTATAACGTTATACCATATAACGTAATACATTATAACGTTATACCATATAACGTAATACGTTATGACGTTATATCATATAACGTAATACGTTATAACGTTATACCATATACCGTAATACGTTATAACGTAATACCTTATAACGTAATACCTTATAACGTAATACGTCATAACGTTATACTATATGACGTTATACCATATAACGTAATACCATATAACGTAATACATTATAACGTTATACACTATAGCGTAATACGTCATAACGTTATACTATATAACGTAATACGTTATAACGTTATACCATATAACATAATACGTTATAACGTTATACCCTATAACGTAACACGTTATAACGTTATACCATACAACGTAATAGGTTATAACGTTATACAATATAACGTAATACGTTATAACGTTATACCTTATAACGTAATACGTCATAACGTTATACTATATGACGTTATATCATATAACGTAAAACCATATAACGTAATACGTTATAACGTTATACAATATAACGTAATACGTTATAAAGTTATAACCTATAACGTAATACGTTATAACGTTATGCCATATAACGTAATACGTTATGACGTTATACTATATAGCTTAATACGTTATAACATTATACCATATAACGTAATACGTCACAACGATATACCACATAACGTAATACGTCATAACTTTATACTATATGACGTTATATCATATAACGTAATACCATATAACGTAATACGTTATAACGTTATGAAATATAACGTAACACGTTATAACGTTATACCATATAACATAATACGTTATAACGTTATGCCATATAACGTAATACGTTATAACGTCATGCTATATAACGTAATACGTTATAACGTTATGCCTTGTAAGGTAATACGTCATAACGTTATACTATATAACGTAATACGTTCTAACGTTATACCATATGACGTAATACGATATAACATTATACCATACGACGTTATACCATATAACGTAATACGTCATAACCTTGTACCATATGATGTTATACCATATATCGTAATACGTTACAACGTTATACCATATAACGTAATACGTTATAACGTTATACACTATAGCGTAATACGTTATAACGTTACACCATATAACGTAATACGTGATACCGTTATACCGTATAACATAACACGTTATAACGTTATGCCATATAACGTAACACGTTATAACGTTATACCATATAACATAATACGCTATAACGTTATGCCATATAACGTAATACGTTATAACGTTATACCATATAACGTAATACGTTATAACGTTATACCATATAACGTAATACATTATAACGTTATACCACATAACGTAATACGTTATGACGTTATACAATATAACGTAATACGTTATAACGTTATACCCTTCAACGTAATACGTTATAACGTTATACCATATAACGTAACACGTTATAACGTTATACCATATAACGTAATACGTTATAACGTTATGCCATATAACGTAATACGTTATAACGATATACCATATAACGTAATACGTTATAACGTTATACAATACAACGTAATACGTTATAACGTTATACCATATAACGTAATACGTTATAGCGTTATACCACATAACGTAATATGTTATAACGTTATACTATATGACGTTATATCATATAACGTAATACGTTATAGCGTTATACCACATAACGTAATAATTTACAACGTTATACCATATAACGTAATACGATATTACGTTATACCATATAACGTAACACGTTATAACGTTATACAATACAACGTAATACGTTATAATGTTATACCATATAACGTAATACGATATTACGTTATACTATATAACGTAATACGTTATAACGTTATACCATATAACGTAATACATTATAACGTTATACCATATAACGTAATACGTTATGACGTTATATCATATAACGTAATACGATATAACGTTGTACCACATAACGTAATACATTATAACGTTATGCCATATAACGTAACACGTTATAACGTTATACCATATAACGTAATACGTTATAACGTTATGCCATATAACGTAATACGTTATAACGATATACCATATAACGTAACACGTTATAACGTTATACAATACAACGTAATACGTTATAATGTTATACCATATAACGTAATACGTTATAGCGTTATACCACATAACGTAATACGTTATAACGTTATACAATACAACGTAACACGTTATAACGTTATGCCATATAACGTAACACGTTATAACGTTATACCATATAACATAATACGTTATAACGTTATACCATATAACGTTATACGTTATAACGTTATGCCATATAACGTAATACGTTATAACGATATGCCATATAACGTAACACGTTATAACGTTATACAATACAACGTAATACGTTATAACGTTATACCATATAACGTAATACGTTATAGCGTTATACCACATAACGTAATACGTTATAACGTTATACAATACAACGTAATACGTTATAACGTTATACCATATAACGTAATACGTTATAGCGTTATACCACATAACGTAATATGTTATAACGTTATACTATATGACGTTATATCATATAACGTAATACGTTATAGCGTTATACCACATAACGTAATACGTTATAATGTTATACCATATAACGTAATACGATATTACGTTATACTATATAACGTAATACGTTATAACGTTATGCCATATAACGTAATACGTTATAACGTTATGCCTTCTAACGTAATACGTCATAACGATATACCACATAACGTAATACGTTATAACGTTATACCACATAACGTAATACTTTATAACGTTATACCATATAACGTAATACGATATTACGTTATACTATATAACGTAATACGTCGTAAAGTTTACTATATGACGTTATATCATATAACGTAATACGTTATAACGATATACCATATAACGTAATACGTTATAACGTTATACCATATAACGTAATACGTTATAACGATATTCTATATAACGTAATACGTTATAACGTTATACCACATAACGTAATACGTTATAACGTTATACCACATAACGTAATACGTTAAAGCATTATACCACATAACGTAATACGTTATAGAGTTATACCATATAACGTAATACGTTATAACGTTATACCTTATAACGTAATACGTCGTAACGTTTACTATATGACGTTATATCATATAACGTAATACGTTATAACGATATACCATATAACGTAATACGTTATAACGTTATACCATATAACGTAATACGTTATAATGTTATACCATATAACGTAATACGATATTACGTTATACTATATAACGTAATACGTCGTAACGTTTACTATATGACGTTATATCATATAACGTAATACGTTATAACGATATACCATATAACGTAATACGTTATAACGATATACCATATAACGTAATACGTTATAACGTTATACTATATGACGTTATATCATATAACGTAATACGTTATAACGTTATACCGTATAACGTAACACGTTATAACGTTATGCCATATAACGTAACACGTTATAACGTTATACCATACAACGTAATACGTTATAACGTTATACCATATAACATAATACGTTATAACGTTATGCAATATAACGTAATACGTTATAACGATATACCATATAACGTAATACGTTATAACGTTATACAATACAACGTAATACGTTATAACGTTATACCGTATAACGTAATACGTTATAGCGTTATACCACATAACGTAATACGTTATAACGTTATACTATATGACGTTATATCATATAACGTAATACGTTATAACGTTATACCATATAACGTAATACGATATTACGTTATACTATATAACGTAATACGTTATAACGTTATACCATATAACGTAATACATTATAACGTTATACCATATAACGTAATACGTTATGACGTTATATCATATAACGTAATACGTTATAACGTTATACCACATAACGTAATACATTATAACGTTATGCCATATAACGTAATACGATATTACGTTATACTATATAACGTAATACGTTATAACGTTATACCACATAACGTAATACGTACTAACGTTATACCATATAACCTAATACGTTATAATGATATACCATATAACGTAATATGTTATAACGTAATACAATATAACGTAATACGTAATAACGTTATACCATATACCGTAATACGTTATAACGTAATACCTTATAACGTAATACCTTATAACGTAATACGTCATAACGTTATACTATATGACGTTATACCATATAACGTAATACCATATAACGTAATACATTATAACGTTATACACTATAGCGTAATACGTCATAACGTTATACTATATAACGTAATACGTTATAACGTTATACCATATAACATAATACGTTATAACGTTATACCCTATAACGTAACACGTTATAACGTTATACCATACAACGTAATAGGTTATAACGTTATACAATATAACGTAATACGTTATAACGTTATACCTTATAACGTAATACGTCATAACGTTATACTATATGACGTTATATCATATAACGTAAAACCATATAACGTAATACGTTATAACGTTATACAATATAACGTAATACGTTATAAAGTTATAACCTATAACGTAATACGTTATAACGTTATGCCATATAACGTAATACGTTATGACGCTATACTATATAGCTTAATACGTTATAACATTATACCATATAACGTAATACGTCACAACGATATACCACATAACGTAATACGTCATAACTTTATACTATATGACGTTATATCATATAACGTAATACCATATAACGTAATACGTTATAACGTTATGAAATATAACGTAACACGTTATAACGTTATACCATATAACATAATACGTTATAACGTTATGCCATATAACGTAATACGTTATAACGTCATGCTATATAACGTAATACGTTATAACGTTATGCCTTGTAAGGTAATACGTCATAACGTTATACTATATAACGTAATACGTTCTAACGTTATACCATATGACGTAATACGATATAACAATATACCATACGACGTTATACCATATAACGTAATACGTCATAACCTTGTACCATATGATGTTATACCATATATCGTAATACGTTACAACGTTATACCATATAACGTAATACGTTATAACGTTATACACTATAGCGTAATACGTTATAACGTTACACCATATAACGTAATACGTGATACCGTTATACCGTATAACATAACACGTTATAACGTTATGCCATATAACGTAACACGTTATAACGTTATACCATATAACATAATACGCTATAACGTTATGCCATATAACGTAATACGTTATAACGTTATACCATATAACGTAATACGTTATAACGTTATACCATATAACGTAATACATTATAACGTTATACCACATAACGTAATACGTTATGACGTTATACAATATAACGTAATACGTTATAACGTTATACCCTTCAACGTAATACGTTATAACGTTATACCATATAACGTAACACGTTATAACGTTATACCATATAACGTAATACGTTATAACGTTATGCCATATAACGTAATACGTTATAACGATATACCATATAACGTAATACGTTATAACGTTATACAATACAACGTAATACGTTATAACGTTATACCATATAACGTAATACGTTATAGCGTTATACCACATAACGTAATATGTTATAACGTTATACTATATGACGTTATATCATATAACGTAATACGTTATAGCGTTATACCACATAACGTAATAATTTACAACGTTATACCATATAACGTAATACGATATTACGTTATACTATATAACGTAATACGTTATAACGTTATACCATATAACGTAATACATTATAACGTTATACCATATAACGTAATACGTTATGACGTTATATCATATAACGTAATACGTTATAACGTTGTACCACATAACGTAATACGTTATAACGTTATGAAATATAACGTAACACGTTATAACGTTATACCATATAACGTAATACGTTATAACGTTATGCCATATAACGTAATACGTTATAACGATATACCATATAACGTAACACGTTATAACGTTATACAATACAACGTAATACGTTATAATGTTATACCATATAACGTAATACGATATTACGTTATACTATATAACGTAATACGTTATAACGTTATACCATATAACGTAATACATTATAACGTTATACCATATAACGTAATACGTTATGACGTTATATCATATAACGTAATACGATATAACGTTGTACCACATAACGTAATACATTATAACGTTATGCCATATAACGTAACACGTTATAACGTTATACCATATAACGTAATACGTTATAACGTTATGCCATATAACGTAATACGTTATAACGATATACCATATAACGTAACACGTTATAACGTTATACAATACAACGTAATACGTTATAATGTTATACCATATAACGTAATACGTTATAGCGTTATACCACATAACGTAATACGTTATAACGTTATACAATACAACGTAACACGTTATAACGTTATGCCATATAACGTAACACGTTATAACGTTATACCATATAACATAATACGCTATAACGTTATGCCATATAACGTAATACGTTATGACGTTATACAATATAACGTAATACGTTATAACGTTATACCCTTCAACGTAATACGTTATAACGTTATACCATATAACGTAACACGTTATAACGTTATACCATATAACGTTATACGTTATAACGTTATGCCATATAACGTAATACGTTATAACGATATGCCATATAACGTAACACGTTATAACGTTATACAATACAACGTAATACGTTATAACGTTATACCATATAACGTAATACGTTATAGCGTTATACCACATAACGTAATACGTTATAACGTTATACAATACAACGTAATACGTTATAACGTTATACCATATAACGTAATACGTTATAGCGTTATACCACATAACGTAATATGTTATAACGTTATACTATATGACGTTATATCATATAACGTAATACGTTATAGCGTTATACCACATAACGTAATACGTTATAATGTTATACCATATAACGTAATACGATATTACGTTATACTATATAACGTAATACGTTATAACGTTATGCCATATAACGTAATACGTTATAACGTTATGCCTTCTAACGTAATACGTCATAACGATATACCACATAACGTAATACGTTATAACGTTATACCACATAACGTAATACTTTATAACGTTATACCATATAACGTAATACGATATTACGTTATACTATATAACGTAATACGTCGTAACGTTTACTATATGACGTTATATCATATAACGTAATACGTTATAACGATATACCATATAACGTAATACGTTATAACGTTATACCATATAACGTAATACGTTATAACGATATTCTATATAACGTAATACGTTATAACGTTATACCACATAACGTAATACGTTATAACGTTATACCACATAACGTAATACGTTAAAGCATTATACCACATAACGTAATACGTTATAGAGTTATACCATATAACGTAATACGTTATAACGTTATACCTTATAACGTAATACGTCGTAACGTTTACTATATGACGTTATATCATATAACGTAATACGTTATAACGATATACCATATAACGTAATACGTTATAACGTTATACCATATAACGTAATACGTTATAATGTTATACCATATAACGTAATACGATATTACGTTATACTATATAACGTAATACGTTATAACGTTATGCCATATAACGTAATACGTTATAACGTTATGCCTTATAACGTAATACGTCATAACGATATACCACATAACGTAATACGTTATAACGTTATACCACATAACGTAATACTTTATAACGTTATACCATACAACGTAATACGTTATAACGTTATACCATATAACATAATACGTTATAACGTTATGCAATATAACGTAATACGTTATAACGATATACCATATAACGTAATACGTTATAACGTTATACAATACAACGTAATACGTTATAACGTTATACCGTATAACGTAATACGTTATAGCGTTATACCACATAACGTAATACGTTATAACGTTATACTATATGACGTTATATCATATAACGTAATACGTTATAACGTTATACCATATAACGTAATACGATATTACGTTATACTATATAACGTAATACGTTATAACGTTATACCATATAACGTAATACATTATAACGTTATACCATATAACGTAATACGTTATGACGTTATATCATATAACGTAATACGTTATAACGTTATACCACATAACGTAATACATTATAACGTTATGCCATATAACGTAATACGATATTACGTTATACTATATAACGTAATACGTTATAACGTTATACCACATAACGTAATACGTACTAACGTTATACCATATAACCTAATACGTTATAATGATATACCATATAACGTAATATGTTATAACGTAATACAATATAACGTAATACGTAATAACGTTATACCATATACCGTAATACGTTATAACGTAATACCTTATAACGTAATACCTTATAACGTAATACGTCATAACGTTATACTATATGACGTTATACCATATAACGTAATACCATATAACGTAATACATTATAACGTTATACACTATAGCGTAATACGTCATAACGTTATACTATATAACGTAATACGTTATAACGTTATACCATATAACATAATACGTTATAACGTTATACCCTATAACGTAACACGTTATAACGTTATACCATACAACGTAATAGGTTATAACGTTATACAATATAACGTAATACGTTATAACGTTATACCTTATAACGTAATACGTCATAACGTTATACTATATGACGTTATATCATATAACGTAAAACCATATAACGTAATACGTTATAACGTTATACAATATAACGTAATACGTTATAAAGTTATAACCTATAACGTAATACGTTATAACGTTATGCCATATAACGTAATACGTTATGACGCTATACTATATAGCTTAATACGTTATAACATTATACCATATAACGTAATACGTCACAACGATATACCACATAACGTAATACGTCATAACTTTATACTATATGACGTTATATCATATAACGTAATACCATATAACGTAATACGTTATAACGTTATGAAATATAACGTAACACGTTATAACGTTATACCATATAACATAATACGTTATAACGTTATGCCATATAACGTAATACGTTATAACGTCATGCTATATAACGTAATACGTTATAACGTTATGCCATGTAAGGTAATACGTCATAACGTTATACTATATAACGTAATACGTTCTAACGTTATACCATATGACGTAATACGATATAACAATATACCATACGACGTTATACCATATAACGTAATACGTCATAACCTTGTACCATATGATGTTATACCATATATCGTAATACGTTACAACGTTATACCATATAACGTAATACGTTATAACGTTATACACTATAGCGTAATACGTTATAACGTTACACCATATAACGTAATACGTGATACCGTTATACCGTATAACATAACACGTTATAACGTTATGCCATATAACGTAACACGTTATAACGTTATACCATATAACATAATACGCTATAACGTTATGCCATATAACGTAATACGTTATAACGTTATACCATATAACGTAATACGTTATAACGTTATACCATATAACGTAATACATTATAACGTTATACCACATAACGTAATACGTTATGACGTTATACAATATAACGTAATACGTTATAACGTTATACCCTTCAACGTAATACGTTATAACGTTATACCATATAACGTAACACGTTATAACGTTATACCATATAACGTAATACGTTATAACGTTATGCCATATAACGTAATACGTTATAACGATATACCATATAACGTAATACGTTATAACGTTATACAATACAACGTAATACGTTATAACGTTATACCATATAACGTAATACGTTATAGCGTTATACCACATAACGTAATATGTTATAACGTTATACTATATGACGTTATATCATATAACGTAATACGTTATAGCGTTATACCACATAACGTAATAATTTACAACGTTATACCATATAACGTAATACGATATTACGTTATACTATATAACGTAATACGTTATAACGTTATACCATATAACGTAATACATTATAACGTTATACCATATAACGTAATACGTTATGACGTTATATCATATAACGTAATACGTTATAACGTTGTACCACATAACGTAATACGTTATAACGTTATGAAATATAACGTAACACGTTATAACGTTATACCATATAACGTAATACGTTATAACGTTATGCCATATAACGTAATACGTTATAACGATATACCATATAACGTAACACGTTATAACGTTATACAATACAACGTAATACGTTATAATGTTATACCATATAACGTAATACGATATTACGTTATACTATATAACGTAATACGTTATAACGTTATACCATATAACGTAATACATTATAACGTTATACCATATAACGTAATACGTTATGACGTTATATCATATAACGTAATACGATATAACGTTGTACCACATAACGTAATACATTATAACGTTATGCCATATAACGTAACACGTTATAACGTTATACCATATAACGTAATACGTTATAACGTTATGCCATATAACGTAATACGTTATAACGATATACCATATAACGTAACACGTTATAACGTTATACAATACAACGTAATACGTTATAATGTTATACCATATAACGTAATACGTTATAGCGTTATACCACATAACGTAATACGTTATAACGTTATACAATACAACGTAACACGTTATAACGTTATGCCATATAACGTAACACGTTATAACGTTATACCATATAACATAATACGCTATAACGTTATGCCATATAACGTAATACGTTATGACGTTATACAATATAACGTAATACGTTATAACGTTATACCCTTCAACGTAATACGTTATAACGTTATACCATATAACGTAACACGTTATAACGTTATACCATATAACGTTATACGTTATAACGTTATGCCATATAACGTAATACGTTATAACGATATGCCATATAACGTAACACGTTATAACGTTATACAATACAACGTAATACGTTATAACGTTATACCATATAACGTAATACGTTATAGCGTTATACCACATAACGTAATACGTTATAACGTTATACAATACAACGTAATACGTTATAACGTTATACCATATAACGTAATACGTTATAGCGTTATACCACATAACGTAATATGTTATAACGTTATACTATATGACGTTATATCATATAACGTAATACGTTATAGCGTTATACCACATAACGTAATACGTTATAATGTTATACCATATAACGTAATACGATATTACGTTATACTATATAACGTAATACGTTATAACGTTATGCCATATAACGTAATACGTTATAACGTTATGCCTTCTAACGTAATACGTCATAACGATATACCACATAACGTAATACGTTATAACGTTATACCACATAACGTAATACTTTATAACGTTATACCATATAACGTAATACGATATTACGTTATACTATATAACGTAATACGTCGTAACGTTTACTATATGACGTTATATCATATAACGTAATACGTTATAACGATATACCATATAACGTAATACGTTATAACGTTATACCATATAACGTAATACGTTATAACGATATTCTATATAACGTAATACGTTATAACGTTATACCACATAACGTAATACGTTATAACGTTATACCACATAACGTAATACGTTAAAGCATTATACCACATAACGTAATACGTTATAGAGTTATACCATATAACGTAATACGTTATAACGTTATACCTTATAACGTAATACGTCGTAACGTTTACTATATGACGTTATATCATATAACGTAATACGTTATAACGATATACCATATAACGTAATACGTTATAACGTTATACCATATAACGTAATACGTTATAATGTTATACCATATAACGTAATACGATATTACGTTATACTATATAACGTAATACGTTATAACGTTATGCCATATAACGTAATACGTTATAACGTTATGCCTTATAACGTAATACGTCATAACGATATACCACATAACGTAATACGTTATAACGTTATACCACATAACGTAATACTTTATAACGTTATACCATATAACGTAATACGATATTACGTTATACTATATAACGTAATACGTCGTAACGTTTACTATATGACGTTATATCATATAACGTAATACGTTATAACGATATACCATATAACGTAGTACGTTATAACGTTATACCATATAACGTAATACGTTATAACGATATACCATATAACGTAATACGTTATAACGTTATACCATATAACGTAATACGTTATATAGATATTCTATATAACGTAATACGTTATAACGTTATACCACATAACGTAATACGTTATAACGTTATACCATATAACATAATACGTTATAACGTTATGCCATATAACGTAATACGTTATAACGTTATGCCTTATAACGTAATACGTCGTAACGTTTACTATATGACGTTATATCATATAACGTAATACGTTATAACGATATACCACATAACGTAATACGATATAACGTTATACCACATAACGTAATACTTTATAACGTTATACCATATAACGTAATACGATATTACGTTATACTATATAACGTAATACGTCGTAACGTTTACTATATGACGTTATATCATATAACGTAATACGTTATAACGATATACCATATAACGTAATACGTTATAACGTTATACCATATAACGTAATACGTTATAACGTTATACCATATAACGTAATACGTTATACCGTTATACCATATAACGTAATACGTTATGACGTTATACTATATAGCTTAATACGTTATAATGTACTATAATATACGTTATAATGTAATATAATATACTATATAGCTTAATACATTATACCATATAACGTAATACGTCACAACGATATACCACATAACGTAATACGTCATAACTTTATACTATATGACGTTATATCATATAACGTAATACCATATAACGTAATACGTTATAACGTCATGCCATATAACGTAATACGTTATAACGTTATGCCTTGTAAGGTAATACGTCATAACGTTATACTATATAACGTAATACGTTATAACGTTATACCATATGACGTAATACGATATAACATTATACCATACGACGTTATACCATATAACGTAATACGTCATAACCTTGTACCATATGATGTTATACCATATATCGTAATACGTTACAACGTTATACCATATAACGTAATACGTTATAACGTTATACACTATAGCGTAATACGTTATAACGTTATACCACATAACGTAATACGTTAAAGCATTATACCACATAACGTAATACGTTATAGAGTTATACCATATAACGTAATACGTTATAACGTTATACCTTATAACGTAATACGTCGTAACGTTTACTATATGACGTTATATCATATAACGTAATACGTTATAACGATATACCATATAACGTAATACGTTATAACGTTATACCATATAACGTAATACGTTATACCGTTATACCATATAACGTAATACGTTATGACGTTATACTATATAGCTTAATACGTTATAATGTACTATAATATACGTTATAATGTAATATAATATACTATATAGCTTAATACATTATACCATATAACGTAATACGTCACAACGATATACCACATAACGTAATACGTCATAACTTTATACTATATGACGTTATATCATATAACGTAATACCATATAACGTAATACGTTATAACGTTATGAAATATAACGTAACACGTTATAACGTTATACCATATAACATAATACGTTATAACGTTATGCCATATAACGTAATACGTTATAACGTCATGCCATATAACGTAATAGGTTATAACGTTATGCCTTGTAAGGTAATACGTCATAACGTTATACTATATAACGTAATACGTTATAACGTTATACCATATGACGTAATACGATATAACATTATACCATACGACGTTATACCATATAACGTAATACGTCATAACCTTGTACCATATGATGTTATACCATATATCGTAATACGTTACAACGTTATACCATATAACGTAATACGTTATAACGTTATACACTATAGCGTAATACGTTATAACGTTACACCATATAACGTAATACGTGATACCGTTATACCGTATAACATAACACGTTATAACGTTATGCCATATAACGTAACACGTTATAACGTTATACCATATAACATAATACGCTATAACGTTATGCCATATAACGTAATACGTTATAACGTTATACCATATAACGTAATACGTTATAACGTTATACCATATAACGTAATACATTATAACGTTATACAATACAACGTAATACGTTATAACGTTATACCATATAACGTAATACGTTATAGCGTTATACCACATAACGTAATATGTTATAACGCTATACTATATGACGTTATATCATATAACGTAATACGTTATAGCGTTATACCACATAACGTAATACGTTACAACGTTATACCATATAACGTAATACGATATTACGTTATACTATATAACGTAGTACGTTATAACGTTATGCCATACAACGTAATACGTTATAACGTTATGCCTTATAACGTAATACGTCATAACGATATACCACATAACGTAATACGTTATAACGTTATACCACATAACGTAATACTTTATAACGTTATACCATATAACGTAATACGATATTACGTTATACTATATAACGTAATACGTCGTAACGTTTACTATATGACGTTATATCATATAACGTAATACGTTATAACGATATACCATATAACGTAATACGTTATAACGTTATACCATATAACGTAATACCATATAAAGTAATACGTCATAACCTTATACTATATGACGTTATACCATATAACGTAATACGTTATAACGATATTCGATATAACGTAATACGTTATAACGTTATGCCATATAACATAATACGTTATAACGTTATGCCATATAACGTAATACGTTATAACGTTATGCCTTATAACGTAATACGTCATAACGATATACCACATAACGTAATACGTTATAACGTTGTACCACATAACGTAATACATTATAACGTTATGCCATATAACGTAATACGTTATAACGATATACCATATAACGTAACACGTTATAACGTTATACAATACAACGTAATACGTTATAATGTTATACCATATAACGTAATACGTTATAGCGTTATACCACATAACGTAATACGTTATAACGTTATACAATACAACGTAACACGTTATAACGTTATGCAATACAACGTAATACGTTATAACGTTATACCATATAACGTAATACGTTATAGCGTTATACCACATAACGTAATACGTTATAACGTTATACCTTATAACGTAATACGTCGTAACGTTTACTATATGACGTTATATCATATAACGTAATACGTTATAACGATATACCATATAACGTAATACGTTATAACGTTATACCATATAACGTAATACGTTATAACGATATTCTATATAACGTAATACGTTATAACGTTATGCCATATAACATAATACGTTATAACGTTATGCCATATAACGTAATACGTTATAACGTTATGCCTTATAACGTAATACGTCATAACGATATACCACATAACGTAATACGTTATAACGTTGTACCACATAACGTAATACATTATAACGTTATGCCATATAACGTAATACGATATTACGTTATACTATATAACGTAATACGTTATAACGTTATACCATATAACGTAATACGTACTAACGTTATACCATATAACCTAATACGTTATAATGATATACCAAATAACGCAATATGTTATAACGTAATACAATATAACGTAATACGTGATACCGTTATACCGTATAACATAACACGTTATAACGTTATGCCATATAACGTAACACGTTATAACGTTATACCATATAACATAATACGCTATAACGTTATGCCATATAACGTAATACGTTATGACGTTATACAATATAACGTAATACGTTATAACGTTATACCCTTCAACGTAATACGTTATAACGTTATACCATATAACGTAACACGTTATAACGTTATACCATATAACGTAATACGTTATAACGTTATGCCATATAACGTAATACGTTATAACGATATGCCATATAACGTAACACGTTATAACGTTATACAATACAACGTAATACGTTATAACGTTATACCATATAACGTAATACGTTATAGCGTTATACCACATAACGTAATACGTTATAACGTTATACAATACAACGTAATACGTTATAACGTTATACCATATAACGTAATACGTTATAGCGTTATACCACATAACGTAATATGTTATAACGTTATACTATATGACGTTATATCATATAACGTAATACGTTATAGCGTTATACCACATAACGTAATACGTTATAATGTTATACCATATAACGTAATACGATATTACGTTATACTATATAACGTAATACGTTATAACGTTATGCCATATAACGTAATACGTTATAACGTTATGCCTTGTAAGGTAATACGTCATAACGTTATACTATATAACGTAATACGTTATAACGTTATACCATATGACGTAATACGATATAACATTATACCATACGACGTTATACCATATAACGTAATACGTTATAGCGTTATACCACATAACGTAATATGTTATAACGTTATACTATATGACGTTATATCATATAACGTAATACGTTATAGCGTTATACCACATAACGTAATACGTTATAACGTTATACCATATAACGTAATACGTTATGACGTTATACTATATAGCTTAATACGTTATAACATTATACCATATAACGTAATACGTCACAACGATATACCACATAACGTAATACGTCATAACTTTATACTATATGACGTTATATCATTTAACGTAATACCATATAACGTAATACGTTATAACGTTATGCCATATAACGTAACACGTTATAACGTTATACCATATAACATAATACGTTATAACGTTATGCCATATAACGTAATACGTTATAACGTTATGCCTTATAACGTAATACGTCATAACGATATACCACATAACGTAATACGTTATAACGTTATACCACATAACGTAATACTTTATAACGTTATACCATATAACGTAATACGATATTACGTTATACTATATAACGTAATACGTCGTAACGTTTACTATATGACGTTATATCATATAACGTAATACGTTATAACGATATACCATATAACGTAATACGTTATAACGTTATACCATATAACGTAATACGTTATAACGATATTCTATATAACGTAATACGTTATAACGTTATACCACATAACGTAATACGTTATAACGTTATACCACATAACGTAATACGTTAAAGCATTATACCACATAACGTAATACGTTATAGAGTTATACCATATAACGTAATACGTTATAACGTTATACCTTATAACGTAATACGCCGTAACGTTTACTATATGACGTTATATCATATAACGTAATACGTTATAACGATATACCATATAACGTAATACGTTATAACGTTATACCATATAACGTAATACGTTATAACGATATTCTATATAACGTAATACGTTATAACGTTATACCATATGACGTAATACGATATAACATTAAACCACATAACGTAATACGTTAAAGCATTATACGACATAACGTAATACGTTATAGAGTTATACCATATAACGTAATACGTTATAACGTTATACCTTATAACGTAATACGTCGTAACGTTTACTATATGACGTTATATCATATAACGTAATACGTTATAACGATATACCATATAACGTAATACGTTATAACGTTATACCATATAACGTAATACGTTATAACGATATTCTATATAACGTAATACGTTATAACGTTATACCACATAACGTAATACGTTATAACGTTATACCATATAACATAATACGTTATAACGTTATGCCATATAACGTAATACGTTATAACGTTATGCCTTATAACGTAATACGTCGTAACGTTTACTATATGACGTTATATCATATAACGTAATACGTTATAACGATATACCACATAACGTAATACGTTATACCGTTATACCACATAACGTAATACTTTATAACGTTATACCATATAACGTAATACGATATTACGTTATACTATATAACGTAATACGTCGTAACGTTTACTATATGACGTTATATCATATAACGTAATACGTTATAACGATATACCATATAACGTAATACGTTATAACGTTATACCATATAACGTAATACGTTATAACGATATACCATATAACGTAATACGTTATAACGTTATACCATATAACGTAATACGTTATAACGATATTCTATATAACGTAATACGTTATAACGTTATACCATATGACGTAATACGATATAACATTAAACCACATAACGTAATACGTTAAAGCATTATACGACATAACGTAATACGTTATAGAGTTATACCATATAACGTAATACGTTATACCGTTATACCATATAACGTAATACGTTATAACGTTATACCATATAACGTAATACGTTATAACGTTATACCATATGACGTAATACGTTATAAAGTTATACCATATAACGTAATACGTTATAACGTTGTACCATATGACGTAATACGTTATACCGTTATACCATATAACGTAATACGTTATGACGTTATACTATATAGCTTAATACGTTATAACATTATACCATATAACGTAATACGTCACAACGATATACCACATAACGTAATACGTCATAACTTTATACTATATGACGTTATATCATATAACGTAATACCATATAACGTAATACGTTATAACGTTATGAAATATAACGTAACACGTTATAACGTTATACCATATAACATAATACGTTATAACGTTATGCCATATAACGTAATACGTTATAACGTCATGCCATATAACGTAATACGTTATAACGTTATGCCTTGTAAGGTAATACGTCATAACGTTATACTATATAACGTAATACGTTATAACGTTATACCATATGACGTAATACGATATAACATTATACCATACGACGTTATACCATATAACGTAATACGTCATAACCTTGTACCATATGATGTTATACCATATATCGTAATACGTTACAACGTTATACCATATAACGTAATACGTTATAACGTTATACACTATAGCGTAATACGTTATAACGTTACACCATATAACGTAATACGTGATACCGTTATACCGTATAACATAACACGTTATAACGTTATGCCATATAACGTAACACGTTATAACGTTATACCATATAACATAATACGCTATAACGTTATGCCATATAACGTAATACGTTATAACGTTATACCATATAACGTAATACGTTATAACGTTATACCATGTAACGTAATACATTATAACGTTATACCACATAACGTAATACGTTATGACGTTATACAATATAACGTAATACGTTATAACGTTATACCCTTCAACGTAATACGTTATAACGTTATACCGTACAACGTAACACGTTATAACGATATACCATATAACGTAATACGTTATAACGTTATACCATATAACGTAATACGTTATAACGATATTCTATATAACGTAATACGTTATAACGTTATACCATATGACGTAATACGATATAACATTAAACCACATAACGTAATACGTTAAAGCATTATACGACATAACGTAATACGTTATAGAGTTATACCATATAACGTAATACGTTATACCGTTATACCATATAACGTAATACGTTATAACGTTATACCATATAACGTAATACGTTATAACGATATTCTATATAACGTAATACGTTATAACGTTATACCATATGACGTAATACGATATAACATTAAACCACATAACGTAATACGTTAAAGCATTATACGACATAACGTAATACGTTATAGAGTTATACCATATAACGTAATACGTTATAACGTTATACCTTATAACGTAATACGTCGTAACGTTTACTATATGACGTTATATCATATAACGTAATACGTTATAACGATATACCATATAACGTAATACGTTATAACGTTATACCATATAACGTAATACGTTATAACGATATTCTATATAACGTAATACGTTATAACGTTATACCACATAACGTAATACGTTATAACGTTATACCATATAACATAATACGTTATAACGTTATGCCATATAACGTAATACGTTATAACGTTATGCCTTATAACGTAATACGTCGTAACGTTTACTATATGACGTTATATCATATAACGTAATACGTTATAACGATATACCACATAACGTAATACGTTATACCGTTATACCACATAACGTAATACTTTATAACGTTATACCATATAACGTAATACGATATTACGTTATACTATATAACGTAATACGTCGTAACGTTTACTATATGACGTTATATCATATAACGTAATACGTTATAACGATATACCATATAACGTAATACGTTATAACGTTATACCATATAACGTAATACGTTATAACGATATACCATATAACGTAATACGTTATAACGTTATACCATATAACGTAATACGTTATAACGATATTCTATATAACGTAATACGTTATAACGTTATACCATATGACGTAATACGATATAACATTAAACCACATAACGTAATACGTTAAAGCATTATACGACATAACGTAATACGTTATAGAGTTATACCATATAACGTAATACGTTATACCGTTATACCATATAACGTAATACGTTATAACGTTATACCATATAACGTAATACGTTATAACGTTATACCATATGACGTAATACGTTATAAAGTTATACCATATAACGTAATACGTTATAACGTTGTACCATATGACGTAATACGTTATACCGTTATACCATATAACGTAATACGTTATGACGTTATACTATATAGCTTAATACGTTATAACATTATACCATATAACGTAATACGTCACAACGATATACCACATAACGTAATACGTCATAACTTTATACTATATGACGTTATATCATATAACGTAATACCATATAACGTAATACGTTATAACGTTATGAAATATAACGTAACACGTTATAACGTTATACCATATAACATAATACGTTATAACGTTATGCCATATAACGTAATACGTTATAACGTCATGCCATATAACGTAATACGTTATAACGTTATGCCTTGTAAGGTAATACGTCATAACGTTATACTATATAACGTAATACGTTATAACGTTATACCATATGACGTAATACGATATAACATTATACCATACGACGTTATACCATATAACGTAATACGTCATAACCTTGTACCATATGATGTTATACCATATATCGTAATACGTTACAACGTTATACCATATAACGTAATACGTTATAACGTTATACACTATAGCGTAATACGTTATAACGTTACACCATATAACGTAATACGTGATACCGTTATACCGTATAACATAACACGTTATAACGTTATGCCATATAACGTAACACGTTATAACGTTATACCATATAACATAATACGCTATAACGTTATGCCATATAACGTAATACGTTATAACGTTATACCATATAACGTAATACGTTATAACGTTATACCATGTAACGTAATACATTATAACGTTATACCACATAACGTAATACGTTATGACGTTATACAATATAACGTAATACGTTATAACGTTATACCCTTCAACGTAATACGTTATAACGTTATACCGTACAACGTAACACGTTATAACGATATACCATATAACGTAATACGTTATAACGTTATACCATATAACGTAATACGTTATAACGATATTCTATATAACGTAATACGTTATAACGTTATACCATATGACGTAATACGATATAACATTAAACCACATAACGTAATACGTTAAAGCATTATACGACATAACGTAATACGTTATAGAGTTATACCATATAACGTAATACGTTATACCGTTATACCATATAACGTAATACGTTATAACGTTATACCATATAACGTAATACGTTATAACGATATTCTATATAACGTAATACGTTATAACGTTATACCATATGACGTAATACGATATAACATTAAACCACATAACGTAATACGTTAAAGCATTATACGACATAACGTAATACGTTATAGAGTTATACCATATAACGTAATACGTTATAACGTTATACCTTATAACGTAATACGTCGTAACGTTTACTATATGACGTTATATCATATAACGTAATACGTTATAACGATATACCATATAACGTAATACGTTATAACGTTATACCATATAACGTAATACGTTATAACGATATTCTATATAACGTAATACGTTATAACGTTATACCACATAACGTAATACGTTATAACGTTATACCATATAACATAATACGTTATAACGTTATGCCATATAACGTAATACGTTATAACGTTATGCCTTATAACGTAATACGTCGTAACGTTTACTATATGACGTTATATCATATAACGTAATACGTTATAACGATATACCACATAACGTAATACGTTATACCGTTATACCACATAACGTAATACTTTATAACGTTATACCATATAACGTAATACGATATTACGTTATACTATATAACGTAATACGTCGTAACGTTTACTATATGACGTTATATCATATAACGTAATACGTTATAACGATATACCATATAACGTAATACGTTATAACGTTATACCATATAACGTAATACGTTATAACGATATACCATATAACGTAATACGTTATAACGTTATACCATATAACGTAATACGTTATAACGATATTCTATATAACGTAATACGTTATAACGTTATACCATATGACGTAATACGATATAACATTAAACCACATAACGTAATACGTTAAAGCATTATACGACATAACGTAATACGTTATAGAGTTATACCATATAACGTAATACGTTATACCGTTATACCATATAACGTAATACGTTATAACGTTATACCATATAACGTAATACGTTATAACGTTATACCATATGACGTAATACGTTATAAAGTTATACCATATAACGTAATACGTTATAACGTTGTACCATATGACGTAATACGTTATACCGTTATACCATATAACGTAATACGTTATGACGTTATACTATATAGCTTAATACGTTATAACATTATACCATATAACGTAATACGTCACAACGATATACCACATAACGTAATACGTCATAACTTTATACTATATGACGTTATATCATATAACGTAATACCATATAACGTAATACGTTATAACGTTATGAAATATAACGTAACACGTTATAACGTTATACCATATAACATAATACGTTATAACGTTATGCCATATAACGTAATACGTTATAACGTCATGCCATATAACGTAATACGTTATAACGTTATGCCTTGTAAGGTAATACGTCATAACGTTATACTATATAACGTAATACGTTATAACGTTATACCATATGACGTAATACGATATAACATTATACCATACGACGTTATACCATATAACGTAATACGTCATAACCTTGTACCATATGATGTTATACCATATATCGTAATACGTTACAACGTTATACCATATAACGTAATACGTTATAACGTTATACACTATAGCGTAATACGTTATAACGTTACACCATATAACGTAATACGTGATACCGTTATACCGTATAACATAACACGTTATAACGTTATGCCATATAACGTAACACGTTATAACGTTATACCATATAACATAATACGCTATAACGTTATGCCGTATAACGTAATACGTTATAACGTTATACCATATAACGTAATACGTTATAACGTTATACCATGTAACGTAATACATTATAACGTTATACCACATAACGTAATACGTTATGACGTTATACAATATAACGTAATACGTTATAACGTTATACCCTTCAACGTAATACGTTATAACGTTATACCGTACAACGTAACACGTTATAACGTTATACCATATAACGTAATACGTTATAACGTTATGCCATATAACGTAATACGTTATAACGATATACCATATAACGTAATACGTTATAACGTTATACAATACAACGTAATACGTTATAACGTTATACCATATAACGTAATACGTTATAGCGTTATACCACATAACGTAATATGTTATAACGTTATACTATATGACGTTATATCATATAACGTAATACGTTATAGCGTTATACCACATAACGTAATACGTTACAACGTTATACCATATAACGTAATACGATATTACGTTATACTATATAACGTAATACGTTATAACGTTACACCATATAACGTAATACGTGATACCGTTATACCGTATAACATAACACGTTATAACGTTATGCCATATAACGTAACACGTTATAACGTTATACCATATAACATAATACGCTATAACGTTATGCCATATAACGTAATACGTTATAACGTTATACCATATAACGTAATACGTTAGAACGTTATACCATGTAACGTAATACATTATAACGTTATACCACATAACGTAATACGTTATGACGTTATACAATATAACGTAATACGTTATAACGTTATACCCTTCAACGTAATACGTTATAACGTTATACCGTACAACGTAACACGTTATAACGATATACCATATAACGTAATACGTTATAACGTTATACCATATAACGTAATACGTTATAACGATATTCTATATAACGTAATACGTTATAACGTTATACCATATGACGTAATACGATATAACATTAAACCACATAACGTAATACGTTAAAGCATTATACGACATAACGTAATACGTTATAGAGTTATACCATATAACGTAATACGTTATACCGTTATACCATATAACGTAATACGTTATAACGTTATACCATATAACGTAATACGTTATAACGATATTCTATATAACGTAATACGTTATAACGTTATACCATATGACGTAATACGATATAACATTAAACCACATAACGTAATACGTTAAAGCATTATACGACATAACGTAATACGTTATAGAGTTATACCATATAACGTAATACGTTATAACGTTATACCTTATAACGTAATACGTCGTAACGTTTACTATATGACGTTATATCATATAACGTAATACGTTATAACGATATACCATATAACGTAATACGTTATAACGTTATACCATATAACGTAATACGTTATAACGATATTCTATATAACGTAATACGTTATAACGTTATACCACATAACGTAATACGTTATAACGTTATACCATATAACATAATACGTTATAACGTTATGCCATATAACGTAATACGTTATAACGTTATGCCTTATAACGTAATACGTCGTAACGTTTACTATATGACGTTATATCATATAACGTAATACGTTATAACGATATACCACATAACGTAATACGTTATACCGTTATCCCACATAACGTAATACTTTATAACGTTATACCATATAACGTAATACGATATTACGTTATACTATATAACGTAATACGTCGTAACGTTTACTATATGACGTTATATCATATAACGTAATACGTTATAACGATATACCATATAACGTAATACGTTATAACGTTATACCATATAACGTAATACGTTATAACGATATACCATATAACGTAATACGTTATAACGTTATACCATATAACGTAATACGTTATAACGATATTCTATATAACGTAATACGTTATAACGTTATACCATATGACGTAATACGATATAACATTAAACCACATAACGTAATACGTTAAAGCATTATACGACATAACGTAATACGTTATAGAGTTATACCATATAACGTAATACGTTATACCGTTATACCATATAACGTAATACGTTATAACGTTATACCATATAACGTAATACGTTATAACGTTATACCATATGACGTAATACGTTATAAAGTTATACCATATAACGTAATACGTTATAACGTTGTACCATATGACGTAATACGTTATACCGTTATACCATATAACGTAATACGTTATGACGTTATACTATATAGCTTAATACGTTATAACATTATACCATATAACGTAATACGTCACAACGATATACCACATAACGTAATACGTCATAACTTTATACTATATGACGTTATATCATATAACGTAATACCATATAACGTAATACGTTATAACGTTATGAAATATAACGTAACACGTTATAACGTTATACCATATAACATAATACGTTATAACGTTATGCCATATAACGTAATACGTTATAACGTCATGCCATATAACGTAATACGTTATAACGTTATGCCTTGTAAGGTAATACGTCATAACGTTATACTATATAACGTAATACGTTATAACGTTATACCATATGACGTAATACGATATAACATTATACCATACGACGTTATACCATATAACGTAATACGTCATAACCTTGTACCATATGATGTTATACCATATATCGTAATACGTTACAACGTTATACCATATAACGTAATACGTTATAACGTTATACACTATAGCGTAATACGTTATAACGTTACACCATATAACGTAATACGTGATACCGTTATACCGTATAACATAACACGTTATAACGTTATGCCATATAACGTAACACGTTATAACGTTATACCATATAACATAATACGCTATAACGTTATGCCGTATAACGTAATACGTTATAACGTTATACCATATAACGTAATACGTTATAACGTTATACCATGTAACGTAATACATTATAACGTTATACCACATAACGTAATACGTTATGACGTTATACAATATAACGTAATACGTTATAACGTTATACCCTTCAACGTAATACGTTATAACGTTATACCGTACAACGTAACACGTTATAACGTTATACCATATAACGTAATACGTTATAACGTTATGCCATATAACGTAATACGTTATAACGATATACCATATAACGTAATACGTTATAACGTTATACAATACAACGTAATACGTTATAACGTTATACCATATAACGTAATACGTTATAGCGTTATACCACATAACGTAATATGTTATAACGTTATACTATATGACGTTATATCATATAACGTAATACGTTATAGCGTTATACCACATAACGTAATACGTTACAACGTTATACCATATAACGTAATACGATATTACGTTATACTATATAACGTAATACGTTATAACGTTATACCATATAACGTAATACATTATAACGTTATACCATATAACGTAATACGTTATGACGTTATATCATATAACGTAATACGTTATAACGTTGTACCACATAACGTAATACATTATAACGTTATGCCATATAACGTAACACGTTATAACGTTATACCATATAACGTAATACGTTATAACGTTATGCCATATAACCTAATACGTTATAACGATATACCATATAACGTAACACGTTATAACGTTATACAATACAACGTAATACGTTATAATGTTATACCATATAACGTAATACGTTATAGCGTTATACCACATAACGTAATACGTTATAACGTTATACAATACAACGTAACACGTTATAACGATATTCGATATAACGTAATACGTTATAACGTTATGCCATATAACATAATACGTTATAACGTTATGCCATATAACCTAATACGTTATAACGTTATGCCTTACAACGTAATACGTCATAACGATATACCACACAACGTAATACGTTATAACGTTGTACCACATAACGTAATACATTATAACGTTATGCCATATAACGTAATACGATATTACGTTATACTATATAACGTAATACGTTATAACGTTATACCATATAACGTAATACGTACTAACGTTATACCATATAACCTAATACGTTATAATGATATACCAAATAACGTAATATGTTATAACGTAATACAATATAACGTAATACGTGATACCGTTATACCGTATAACATAACACGTTATAACGTTATGCCATATAACGTAACACGTTATAACGTTATACCATATAACATAATACGCTATAACGTTATGCCATATAACGTAATACGTTATGACGTTATACAATATAACGTAATACGTTATAACGTTATACCCTTCAACGTAATACGTTATAACGTTATACCATATAACGTAACACGTTATAACGTTATACCATATAACGTAATACGTTATAACGTTATGCCATATAACGTAATACGTTATAACGATATGCCATATAACGTAACACGTTATAACGTTATACAATACAACGTAATACGTTATAACGTTATACCATATAACGTAATACGTTATAGCGTTATACCACATAACGTAATACGTTATAACGTTATACAATACAACGTAATACGTTATAACGTTATACCATATAACGTAATACGTTATAGCGTTATACCACATAACGTAATATGTTATAACGTTATACTATATGACGTTATATCATATAACGTAATACGTTATAGCGTTATACCACATAACGTAATACGTTATAATGTTATACCATATAACGTAATACGATATTACGTTATACTATATAACGTAATACGTTATAACGTTATGCCATATAACGTAATACGTTATAACGTTATGCCTTGTAAGGTAATACGTCATAACGTTATACTATATAACGTAATACGTTATAACGTTATACCATATGACGTAATACGATATAACGTTATACCTTATAACGTAATACGTCGTAACGTTTACTATATGACGTTATATCATATAACGTAATACGTTATAACGATATACCATATAACGTAATACGTTATAACGTTATACCATATAACGTAATACGTTATAACGATATTCTATATAACGTAATACGTTATAACGTTATACCATATGACGTAATACGATATAACATTAAACCACATAACGTAATACGTTAAAGCATTATACGACATAACGTAATACGTTATAGAGTTATACCATATAACGTAATACGTTATACCGTTATACCATATAACGTAATACGTTATAACGTTATACCATATAACGTAATACGTTATAACGTTATACCATATGACGTAATACGTTATACCGTTATACCATATAACGTAATACGTTACAACGTTATATCGTATAACGTAATACGTTATAACGTTAATAAATAATTAATAATTAACGTAAATAAATCATTAATTCACTCACTACGAATTTATGGTATTGATTAAAGTCAATGAATGTAGAGTTACTGCCGATTAAGGGTACAACTGTTATAAATTAAGAACACAATTACATTGAATTAATGGGAAAATGTTGCTATAAATTATTGGTATAACTGTTAAAAATTAATGGTGTAATTGTTTTAGATTAATGGCTTAAATGTTATAAATTAATGGCTTAGAAGGTATAAATGAATAGCTTAAATGTTATAAATTAATAGTTTAAATGTATAAAATTACAGTTTAAATGTTGTATATTAATGGCTTGGATGTTGTAAATTAATAGCTTAAATGTTATAAATTAGTGGCTTAAATGTTATAAATTAATGGTTTAAATGTTATAAATTAATGGCTTAAATGTATAAAATAATAGTTCAAATATTGTAAATTAATGGCTAAGATGTTGTAAATTAATAGCCTAAATTTTATAAATTAATAACTTACATGTATAAAATAACAGTTCAAATGTTGTAAATTAATGGCTTAGATGTTGTAAATTAATAGCTTAAATGTTATAAATTAATAGCTTAAATATTATAAATTAATTTCTCAAGTATTGTAAATTAGTGGCTTAGACGTTATAAATTACTAGTTACAATGTTGTTATTTGATATTTTTTTTTATTTACCTTATATTTAAATTCTTCTTGGATGTTCACTGTCCGGAATTTCAGGCACGAAAGAGCTCGCGCGCGACTTCCGCGTCCCTTATATATCTTGACAAGGTGTCGAGATGTCAATCAAACGTTAACGATCTCTTGACATAGCAAAGGACGGGTTTTCCATTATAACAAAATCAAATTGAACAATTTCTTAATTTTTATCGTAAATTGGCGCCTTCGACGATTTAATACGGTATCCATTTTTATCATTTTAATAGTTTCTACAAACTAAGACTAAATTCACACCTCCTTGATACTAGTTTTCGACTATCAATTAGTTTGAACAAAAAGGGAAAAGAGCCTAACGGCAGTCGATGACGTTACTGTGAAATATGTTAAGGTATTTAAATAATCAGCCAGATAAAATTCATATTAATCATTATATTATATTATCGATATTCGTTCATTTAGTCGTGCTAATTACAAAATAAAATGTTCTCTTTTCTTGAATAACACCTACATCACCGTCTGCGATATTTAAATTTCTTATTTAATGCTTATTTAAAAGTCAGGTACCTTTTTAATTCCTCTCAAGTTAAACGAGTAAATTTACTCGTTATAGTTGTAACATAAAATGGCTATTTTCTTCAATACCACTTGCATCGCTGTACGCGATACAGATATTAATTATGTATCGAATAATATGTACCAATTGGCTGTAATCGCGGTTAGGTATTTCTTCGTTTGATCTATCAAGGGATCTATTAGGCTATTAGCGAAAGACTTATTGATTCCTCAAAGATGTATCTTAACTTAAATCTTAAAGATTAACTAAATGATTATATTTGATTAGTATTCGACAGTGTCTATCATATTCAGCCATCTTCTTTTATAATTGATACTGCTGGGATCAATTATTTTATAATAAATTGCAGATTATGCCACGGTATATTATAAGATATTTGTCTATAGCTCTTTTTTTCTAATTCATTGATTTTATTATTAGTCTCGTTGGTTTTTCCTGTGAGTATCTGCTGTACGTACATTTCCATTACGCTCAGATTTTTAACATCGTTGTACGAATATGCGCGTGTTCTAGCAATAAACATTGGTTTCGTTAAAATGAATGTAAGTAAACTTGGAATTATAATTGTAATTGACAACGATGACGATTAAGAGCGTGGTTACACTTAATCGTGTGCATGATATTATCAGAAATTGTGATTGTAATTAACAATAATTCAAACAAAATTCAAAGAATTGAAATACGATATATCACCTATTTATATGCTTCAACACCTTCTTTCTTTTTTTCTTCTACGTGGAGAAATCCTCATGGACACTCCGCTGCATTCTGGAGAATTAGTGGAGTAGTGCCAGACAAAACTCCTACTGACAAAAACTCCACGGTGGCCAACCTACACGTTTGGCAGCAGTGTCCGAGACCTCTTGGAAATTACTGCCGGTACACTCCCCGCGTCTTCTCGTTAGGCCTATCCTATGAACTAACTAACTAAATGTGGCGTTAGGGGAGACGATTGTCCCCCCCCCCCCCCCCAAAGTAGGCCTACCCAAATTTCAATTAAAAGTGAGTGTGTTAAGAAGTTATAAATACCCTGTTTCGAGGAAAGTTTTTTCTTTTTGGCGCAGAGCGCTTGTGACGCAGGAGAAGCCGCCAGTAACGAAAGGCTTAACCCGCCACGACACCCGATCGGGTCTGCGACGTGTGATTGTTTACGCCATGATGCATGTTCTCTTCCTCGGGCAGGATGAGTTCTTAAGCCACGTCGCCATCCACGTAGCCACTGACAAGTCAGTATTTACCAGCCCCACCGACTTGGAGGAGGAGTTGGCACTTGGCACTACTGGGCGTGAACAGTGCAATGATACCACTAGCACCTTTGGGACCCAACATGCCTAGGTATCCCTAATAACAGCGGAGATCAATATTTAGCCTCGAGAATTAAAAGTTCTAACTCCATTGGATTTGACAGGGTCCAGGATTAACACAGTGCAAATCAGCTGATGTGCGCTGTATAAAGCAGCCAATACGGAGTACAATGCGCATCGAACTGCCTCTGTATCCTGAGTAGTAGCGGAGATTCGTAGAATTCAATATTTACCCCTTGAGCATTAAAAATTCTAACTGCATCGGATTTGACAGGGAAAAGAGATGACATAGTGCAAACCGACTGATGTGCGCTGTGTAAAACAGCAAATGTGGAGTACAACGCGTATCGAATTGTCGAAATTTGTCCAATAGCAGCGGAGATTCGTAGAATTGAATATTTAGCCTTGAGCATTAAAAATTATAATTGCATCGGATTTGACAGGAAAAGAGTGGACATAGCGCAAACCAGATGATGTGCGTTGTATTTGGCATCAAACGTGGAGTATAACGAGCATCGAATTGTCTACATATCCTCAACGGAAGCGGAGATTCGTTCAATTACATATTTAATCTTCAATATTGATAGCTGTGGTTGCATTGGATTTTACTTATACTATATAACGTAATACGTTATTTCCATATTACGTAATACTATATAACGTAGTACGTTATAACGCTATACTTTATAACGTAATGCGTTATAGCGTTATACTATATGTCGGGTTTACATTAGAATTAGGGTTAGGGGCGTGAAGCGAATCTTCGTTTGGATTACACGTCGTCGTTGTGCAATAGAGAAGACATTGACTAGTGCAAATACGATTATTATAGAACCGGACAAGTAACCGTGGTAGTTAGGTACTCGAGAAACTAATGACAATGATCCTAAGTTCAATAACGAATCCGCAGTCGACGGGATGATAGATGAACGTACTCACGAAATCTAAGTCGGATGCGTAATATTCACTGGTTGTAAAGAGTTACTCCTTTCATCACTGAGATCGCGAGCGAGAATGCCTTTCCCGTCCCGATGATGCCACAGAGGAAAACTATAATGGGGTGTGTCTAAGGACACGAGATCATCGGATTCGTCGAGAAAAGCCTTCGTTCAGAAAGTAAGACAAATTGGCGTTGCTGCTAATTGGTCAATCTCCATATCGGTGGTTAGAAAAAGATGCTAGCCGCCCTCGATGGAAAGTTGCTAGTGGGAGACGCCGCTCGTCGAAAAATAGGTCTCCCCTATTTTCCCGTAGTTGGGACAATGACTGTTTGTTTGTTTGAAGGACTTTAGTTAATTAAATCTTAGGATTTATAACGGGTCCTCAGGCTAGCCGAACATGTACTGCGGAGACGCATCGACATCTGGTAATCATCTTACTCGAAGAATAGGGTCTGCGTGTGGCGAGCCACGGGACAGAAACCGTTGGAATGTTTACTGTCGCGTGTCGCCACGAATATTTCTTTTAAGGAGAGCTATAGAATTACTCCATACCTTTGTTAGACAAAGCGTTCATCCCGTGACCGCGGCTACGTTCGGCGACTGACTGTCGCCTCGAGCCCAAGCTCATTATCACAACTCTCGAACAATTACAATCGGATTGAATAACTACAATTGTTCAATTACAGACTCCGGTGTTCTTTCATCTCCGACATATATAACGTAATACTATATTACTGAATGTACTCTATTACGTGAAGGCTGCCAACTTAATACGCGGCGCTTCGTTCCGCAGTTCGTTTGCTTTCTTGACCAGCGACTTCTTCAGAAATTTCTGGTTGCGATTCCTACTGACGACTGGTTACGGGCAACTGCTGTGTTGATCCACTTGCCTCCCTTTCTATTCTTACCATATCCCCACTCCGCCTGTCTTAATATCCGTCCGCGATCATGGTAACGTTCGCCTTCTGCTCAGTATGTGAAGGAACGGCAAAACGTAATATGATATAACGTAATTCAATTTAACGGAATACGTTATAATGTAATGTATTATAACGTAATACTATATCTCGTAATCGTAATGGCAGTCGTCTACCCCGTTCAAGAACTCCTCGAACGCTGTCCATTCGCTGTTGGGCGACACATACACGGCCACTACCACCATTCCTGACCATTCGACCGCTGCGTATCCGTTGCCGCGCTCCAGAGGATCCCTGTGGGCGGACGATGCCGGCGCTGATGTCCAGGTGACAGCCGTCTGTATCTCCGGCGCAGTCCGGAGCGTCCAGGACTCTGTATGGCTCGGCCACCACCGCTAGGGCAACCGTGCTCTCCAGAATGGTTTGGAAAAGCAGGTCTTGACTGTCCCAGATTGTTCTGGAGGGTGCGTACCCTTAATCTTAATCACCTAAGTTCATGGCTTCAATCGCCGCTTCCTCCGCTCCAACCACCTTGCTCGCGGCTTTAGGAGTCAGGGATTTCCTGCGGCCATTCTTCCTTGTTACCGTTTTCTACCGCGGACCCATCGGTCGACGGTATGGTTCTGTACAAAGAGAAACTTAGAAACGAATTAATCGTCCTGCGTAATGTCTATCGTGATTGTGATGTATGTGAAACTTTCCAAAGTGTCTAATTAGTCGTCATTTGAAGTTGATTTTGAGTTGATAGGGCGAGCCTATAATTCAATGTTTCTCCTTGACAAAAAAAATTGTATTTTGATGTTACTAGCGGGTCCAGTCGTTGATACATGTTAATCGACGTTACGATCGAACCGGCCGCGGGTCATCGTCCGATAGATCTGTCGCGGCACTCGACAACAACTACCGCCACTAACTAATACCGGACAACGGTAGCGCAGTGGTTAGCGCCTTAGGTTACGAACGTTCGGGACTCGGATTCGAATCCCGGCGCCCGTAGTCCCATTTTTCTTCCACGCATCTAAATTAGAAAAATATAGCAGTACCCCAGCAGCGACATCTACAGCCAGCAGCTACATTTGCAGATGCTTCGATGAGAAATTATCCAAATGTTTTTCAATAGCTTTTCTACCCTTCCAACGTCATTTTTGCCGATTAAAAGTATAAAATCGTACACGAACGTACCATTTCTCCCTTCTTATTAAAATATTATACTATTGCATCATTAAAATATTGAAACGTTAAAATATAAAATTTCTTTCATCGAGGCATTAAGGTACAACCTGTTATCGTTCTTTTGTTAAGATCTCTTCGATAGAAAAAATGAAGCTTCTACATCTTTTATTTCATCGACAAAACGTTGTTTTAGTTGAATTGTTGAGGTTCTTTCGATCAAAATGATACCGAACATGAAAATAACCCCGAAAAGTTCGATTAGACGCATAGTTCGATTAGCTGCGTTGGAGATGGACTTCCTTCGGACATGACATTCTGAGATTGAATATGCGAGGCTTCTTTTCGCTCTAACATATACAACTTCCATCGTTTGCGAATTAGTCCAAGCTGATGCAGGCACCGCTACGAGGGTGTAATTAATTTCCAATTTCAATATCGTGTTATATCTCAGTTGCTTTCTGTGTTCCTTATTGTTACGTTCGATGTATATAGAACGTATAATCCCAAATCAGGTACTTGCCGTCAATTTGTAAACAGTGATTGTTAACAAATTTTAAAATATGATGTAGAAGAAAATGTTCATCACGTTAAAAATGAAAATTGCCGGACAAAATAGAAGAAAGGCCTCGATGTAACAATATAGATAATTGCATTGTAATGACAATTCTGCCCGAGCAGTCGAGGTAAACAGGCGCGAATAAATGTGCTCCAGTGTTAGTGCGATAAATAGTGAATTTAGGAGGTTAAAACGTTAACGAACACTGTCACATGGTAAAAGTTTCAAAATGCAACAACCAATACCGCCGCCAAACAAAAAAGGGTGACATATGTTTCATAAATGAAGCTACAAATACGTTAAGCAGAAAACAACCAATTAACAAAGAACAGGAAAGCCTATAAAAGAAATGGAAACGTTGCAAAAGCAGGAAGAAAACAGCTACAATAACGAACTATCCTATCAAGATGAAAACTGGAAGGTAGCAACAGCTCACAAAAGGCGTAAAATAATCCTAAATACAAGCGCTATAAAAATTACAGAAATGCACCAGTGGCTACAGGACATCCCACTCCGAAATTCTTTCAGCTCACTGATAAAAGACGGAGATACGAGTTCAGAGGAATCAATGACAACACATATCGTTAAACCACCACCGATCTACATTCATGCTCAAATAACAGATACCCTTATTGAACTATTAAACAACACTGTCGGAAGAGAAAACTACAGTATAAAGGAATTAAAACTGGAACAAGTCAAAGTGCAAACAAATACTCCAAAAATCTTTCGAAAAGTGGCGCAAGTATTAAACATACCATACATCATACATACCAACTCAAAACAGAAAAGAACCACAAAGTAGTAATTAGAGACCTATACCCAAGAACAAACACCAAAAATATATGCAAAGAACTAACAAAAATCGGGCACCAAGTAAGAACAATAAATAATATAACCAGATACGATACAAAACAGTCATTGTCACTGTTTCTAATAGAACTCACGTGGCGTGGAGTCTGCTTTGTGTAGAGAGTCGCCGGACGTAACAAGCAGATATATTTACGAAGGCGTTACCGAAACCAAGATTTCAATATTTACGACAAAAATTAGGTCTGAAAAATAACAATGATGTTAAAAAGTAATCGTTTGTAAAGATTTCGAGTGTTAGGGAGGGTGTTGAAGTAATACTCACTTCTAGGAAAACTACATCTTCTCTAGCGTTTAGTTCTCTTAGTCCCCGATGCTATTGAGTATTGTTTAGCTCTAAATCAATTTGAAGGGCCTCTCAGTCTCATAGCCTTTTTTAGGAATATGCCATGCACAGATGGTGCAGCAGGGTATATATAGACCGGCCAGTTTTCGTAATTATATAAATACCCATAGACTCATGGCTTCGAAGCTCTGTTGTAATGTAACGCTGCCACAGTGTGGTTCTGGATTAGTATACACTGTACTTATACTTATGCTTATATTTATACTTATACTTACAGTTACACTTATACTTAAATATATTTCTGTTACACATTCATCACGCGTTCCTCGAAGAGATAACTTCAACAAAGGTGGTTGGAAAATTCTTCAGCTTGCTCTTCGTTGCTTCTGGCTCATGTGTTGTCCGTTAATCTGATTGCTGGGATTAGTTTAATTGGCTCCTTTATTTTGTTCGTGGCTTTCCATAGGAAATAGTTGGAATTCTCGTACGCAGAAAGTGAATCTATGAATTTTGAGAATTCGTTATTATTATGATCTTTTATTTTACTTTCTATTTCCTTTGCAAGTTTGTTTAGATGTTTTTTTGCTTTCACCTGCTCTATGTTTTTGTCATTTTGCTTTCGCTTACCTTTTTTCCTCTGATTTTGTCAAGAAAGTCTTGCGGAATTATTTTTGTTTGCCTGTTATTTGGTTCATAAGTAGTAGTTGCCAATGCTACTTCTATAATCTCTGTCAATGTACTGCCTGTTCGCAGTGGTGCATATACTGCTACGTCTGGAAGTAATTGCCGTTAGTTAGTATTGTAACGGTGGTTGCTTGAGTGTATTAATGATGGATTTGGCTATGTTGGTGTTAAGGGTGGCGATTAGGTTAGTTACTTGTGCATAACTTCGGCTACCAAAGGTGTTGGTGTTTCCATGATTAGAGTTCTATACATATTGTATTGTTTGCTGTTGGATCTGATTCCGTAATATCTACTCGCTGTATGTTCTGCTTCGAAGCGTGTAGCAGGAGGGTGTGAGGAAAAAGCAACACCATGTTAATGATCATGGAGATCAACTTTTATCTTAGATATATGATTATTATGATTATATTATTCTTATTTTATATCTAACTAATGTCTAATAAATGTTATATAAAATAAATATTTTTTCATTATTAAAATCCTTTGTAAACTCTATAATTATATTATAATTTAGCTTCCTCAATAAAGAATTTAATAACATTGAAAATTTTTAATCATGGGTAATATTTTAAATATGACACTATTTACGTATGTTATAGGTAATGTTAATAGTTACACAATTTTTTAATAAATTAAGAAAAAACTAAAAACAAACTTACTTTCCAATATATGCGTCAAATGTAAAAGCATTAAAGATATGTGTACATATTTAATTTGAAAATTGTGGTCTTGTTAAACTTGTTTGTTGGTAATAATAATGCATGTTTAATAATGGTTCATAATTAATATTCATTTAAACAATGCTTTCTGTAATAAATGGAGTATTGTAGATGTATCTGCTTGAAATAAATGGTGAGAAATTATAATAAATACATAATATAGTATTAGTTATTGAATAAGCTTACTGCTTTAGTTTATATTCTTTACCTTTAGTGCTTTCACCGAAGAATGGCGCCAAACACAAAACCCTAGCTACTCGATCGCAGTGTTCAATGGTGGCCGATTGGTAAAGTACATCTTGCGACATTAAGAACCTTATCTCCTTTACAGCAGTTAACAGACCTGTGTGTACAACTATGGCCTAGGGAAATTAACAGCGTAAAGTCATTAGTGTCTAATTTTATTAATGAAAACTTAAATACATTTTTTATGCTTATTATATATTTTTTTTAAATACTGTATGACTGGAATAATGTAATGCAAATACTTTGTTAAACATAATATATTAAAAATTGGATTTATATTCAATTACATTCTATTTTCCACCAAGAGTTACGCAATTAATTGCGAATTACTCTCTTCGTTTGGGATCGTTCGGATGATAATACATTTTCTTACCACTCTTTGACTTGTTTCTGCATCCCTTGGCTGAGTAATCAGGCATTTGAACTAACGTTCCAAACTTAAATGTTAATTCTGTATGTTCTCTATGATGACTGCAAAAATTTGTAATAAACACGAAGTATAAATCACCTTAAAGTAAAAACGGATAACACCATACAGATTTAATTACTAAGATGTGTGTAGCTCAAAATTTGATGTTAATTTAAAATTGTAATATAATTTATCGTTAAACTTTGCAAAAAAGTTGTATTTTCTTTTGAGGTTATCTTTAGCAATCTTATAAAAAGGTTATTCAACTATTATTTATATCTATTAATAAGAGCGACTTTTAATAATATCTTACTTTTTCTTATTATTCTTTATTTCCGTCGTTATATACACTCCAATACACGGTAAATATTATTACACTTTGTTTACAGACAACTTTGTAAACGTATACTTCATACATTTATATTTATACCAATCTATACATAACTGCTGCAGGAAGCGCTTTTATAAATGGCGGAACCAATCAGCGTTGAACGAATAGATTTGCCACACTGTCCCTGGACCAACTACACATCGCAGGGCTTAACTCTTCAGTTAGGTCTGTAACTGATTCCGAATTTGAAAAATCACCGTACGTGTAATCGATCCAATGATCGAATTAAACTGTCAAAATTTCCAATTAGTTGTGGAATAACAATAATTTTTTGGCCGTTATCTTTTCTGATTGAAGAAAACAGTTACAAAACGAAGTGTATTCATTGAAACTTTTATTGCATGCAATTTTGCATAAATAGAAAAGTTTTATTTTTTTAGGAGTAGAGTTTTAATTAAACAAAAATATTTATTTTGCTTTGATAAAATTAAAATTGAGTGTTATTAATGTCTTAAGACGAATATTAATGAAAGTAATCTGGGAAATACAATATATTACTGTAATATCGTGGAAATAAGGATAGAATTTTTTTTCCGATTACTTACAATTTATTAATATTAAATTGAATATACAAATATAAATTGGACAGAAAACGATGTTTATTTAACGGAAACTAAATGCAATACTCGTATCTATATCAAATAACTTTACAGTTATTTGACCACCCTCGTCACAACGAATCTAACACACACACACACACTCTCTCTCTCTAACAACTCTATCAATTCTCACGACTCTACTCTTCGACGACTCGATTACCTCTAACGACTCTACTCTTCGACGACTCAATTAGCTCTGATTCTCGCAACACGCACACTTTTCGACTCGCACACTCTGATCTTTCGGTCGTCCCGCCTTGGATAGCGAAACCGTCCTTCTTCTAACGTTGTCTATTGTTTCCCTCATACCTATGTAAGAACTACCAACTACGTGCCTTTAGTCACGCAGGCACTCTTAAATGTAAACGAACCACAGAAAGACGACGTACTCGGTTTTATCTATTTTCAACTGATTTCTAATTCGAACTACCTTACGATATTACATTACTCCTAAAACTAAGCTCTGAAATCTGAGCATATATATATATATATCAGAGATGAAAGGACACCGGAGCCTCTCCTTTGGAATTTTGGGAAAGTCCCTTAACACTTTAATCTAGATTCTACCATAGCCGTAATTAAGCGATTGCCGCCATTCAATCCGATTGTATTTGTTCCAGATTTATGATAGTGAGCTTGGGCTCAGTTCGCTGTGGAGTGCCGAAGCGTGCAGACGTGTCTCTAGTGCCCAGCGTAGTCCGAAAACAACACGTGTCGCCCAACCGTCGAAAGAGAACACAGCTAAGTGTCCCTTACCCTTTAGGGAGAAGAAAATCCCACGCACCTAACCCCAACCCGAATACTAGCCTCACAGCCTCACGACTAGTTGTTCATTCCGAATTAACTAGCTCGATGATGGTCCAGCAACCGCGACCAGGCTCTCCGGAGCAGACTCGCAGCTACCCCGTGCTACCCCCCGTGGCAGAAGTGTAGCAGAACTCTCCGCACTAACGACGCTAATACTACAAAGAAAAGGAAAATAGAAACAGCAACGCAAATAAACACACACAACAGGTTCGCCGTATTGGAATCCTCAAACGACGCCATGGAAATCGTAGAACCGCCACCAAACCAACACTCGCAGAGAATCCCCCCTCCCCCACCAATATTTGTGGACGACGTCATTGACATACAGATCAACTCCCTAGAGAGAGATATCAGCAAGGAGGAATATAACCTTAAGATAAGCAACAATAAAGTAAAAATACTGCCGACGAACCCAGAAGCTTACAGAAAACTCACCAAGACACTCAGGACCCTGAACGCCAACTTCCACACCTACCAACTCAAACAGGAAAGGCCTTTCCGGGTGGTCCTACGAAACATACAACACTCAGCAGACATAGACGAACTCAAATACGAACTCTCAAAACTCGGCCACGAAGTCATCAACGTAAGTAATATAAGGCATAGAGTCTCGAAAGACCCGTTATCCTTATTCTTCCTAGACATTAAATAAAAGCCGAACAATAAGGAAATCTACAACATCAGTCGCCTAATGAACGCGATAGTAAAGATCGAACCACCGCTCGTGAAAAAAGAAATAGTGCAATGCAAAAGGTGCCAAAGGTACGGTCATACGCAGAAATACTGCAACCATACTTTCCGCTGCGTTAAATGCGCAGGCACTCACTCCACTGACCAGTGCGCCAAATCACCGGAAACCCCAGCGAAATGCATCCACTGCCAAGGGGACCACCCTGCCAACTACAAAGGCTGCCCAGCATATAAAACACTATACACGAACAGGTACCCTAAGCTCAGAGCAAAAGAGGTATCCAACCAAACACCCAGCCCGCCGAAATTCACGACTACCCCAACCCCCTCAACCAACCAAACACCCAGTCCTACCAAATTCATCTCCACCTCAACCTCCTATGCCCAAGCAGTACAAGGCATCCAAAATAACCCGAACAGCCAAAGGAACCTTCCCCAAAACAGTGTCCCCAACCCACCTAACATAGACAACTCCTCAAGGCTTGAAAAGCTAATAGAGAAACAATCAGAGCAAATAAATCACTTGCTATCGCTACTAACACTCATCGTGGAAAAATTAGCACGCCTCGACTCAAAATAAAACCAAGGCGCATAGCACTCTGGAACGCCAACGGTCTAGCGCAACACAAACTTGAACTAGAACTCTTCTTAAAACACCAGCAAATCGACGTAATGCTCGTATCGGAAACCCACTTCACCGACAAGAGCTACCTGAAAATAAATGGTTACAAATTCTACCATACCCAACACCCCAGCGGAAAGGCCCACGGTGGCACCGGAATAATAATCAAAGCAAGTATTAAGCACTACGAACTTCCATCATTCCAGAAAGACTACCTCCAAGCAACAAACGTAGCAATAGAAGACTGTCATGGCTCAATCACCACCTCAGCAGTATACTGCCCTCCCAGACACTCCATCGCCAAAGAAGACTTTGATAACTTCCTGGACACCCTGGGCAATAGATTCATAGTTGGAGGAGACTATAACGCCAAGCACATCCAATGGGGCAGCAGACTGGTTACAGCAAGAGGCAAAAACCTCTTAAACAGCATAATAAACAACAACCTCAACTACCTCACCACATACGAACCCACATACTGGCCCACTGACAACAACAAAATACCCGACCTTCTCGACTTCTTCATAACTAAAAATATCCCATCAAGACACGTCCAGATCAACTCCTCGGCTGATCTCTCCTCTGATCATTCTCCCGTGATAGCAACAGTCAGTTCAACAATCATCGAGAATACACCTAATGGCTCCATTCACAACCAACACACCAAATGGCAGCTCTTCAGAGAAGTCTTTACACACTCAACCTCAGCCTTCACCCCACTAAAAACAAAGGAAGATATCGAAGCAGCCACGGAATACTTAAAGACGAGCATAATAAACGCAATCCGCCTCTCCACACCGACAAAGCCATCTAACAGCAAACAAGAATATCCCCAATACATACTAAAAAAAATAGCAGGAAAACGTAGACTAAGAAGAGTATGGCAGACCCATAGAACACCGGAGGACAAACGCAAACTTAACAACGCAACTAGAAAGCTATCCAGAACCTTAAGAAACTATAAAAACGACTGTTTCCATAAATATCTCGCCAACTTATCCCCCACAGCCGACGCCAACTACTCACTATGGAAGGCCTCTAGGAAACTCACACGCCCCCCACAAATAATCCCACCCATCCGCCGTCCGCAAGGTGGATGGGCGCGAAGCCCTATAGAAAAAGCGACCTGTTTGCTAAACACTTGTCAAAAGTATTCAAACCCCATTCCCCCAAAACCGCCGCGGACGTTACTGAATACCTGCACACCCCCTTCCAAATGTCCCCTCCTATCGAACCCTTCTCCTCTGCAGAGACTATAGAAACAATCAGTCGCCTAAACCCCAAGAAAGCAGCAGGACACGACCTAATAGGCAATAAAGCAATCAAGGAACTTCACACAAAAGGGATAGCACTCATCACATCGATTTTTAATGCCATCCTTCGCCTGGAACACTATCCTAAGGCCTGGAAAATCTCATTGATTACCCTCATCCCTAAACCCGGTAAACCGATATACGAAACCTGCTCCTATCGCCCAATCAGTCTTTTACCTACCCTGTCCAAACTATTCGAGAAGATGCTCACGAACCGACTCCTTCCAATCCTAGAGAACTTGAAAACACTCCCAGATCACTAATTCGGCTTCCGGAAACATCATTCTACAGTAGAGCAAATCCACCGCTTAACTCATACGATCAGCCAAACACTCGAAAAGAAAAAATATTGCTCAGCGGTTTTCCTAGACATCCAACAGGCATTCGACAAAGTATGGCATGAAGGGCTACTATACAAGCTTAAAAAGATCCTACCCCACCCCTACTACTCCATCCTAAAATCTTACCTAACCAATAGACAATTCATGGTTAAATGCCTAGACGCCACTTCCGCAACATTCCCAATAGAAGCCGGCATACCCCAAGGTAGTGTCCTCGGACCCCTACTGTACTCCATCTACACTGCCGACCTACCTATATCAAACGATATAACAATAGCGACATTTGCAGACGACACAGCGCTATTAGCTACCCACGCAGACCCGGTAATAGCCTCATCCACTCTCCAGCGAAGTCTCGACTCCATGGAAAAGTGGTTTCACAAATGGGGCTTCAAAGTCAACGAAAAGAAATCCTCACATGTAACCTTCACGCTCCGAAAACAAACCTGCCCCCAGGTCACCATCAACAATGCAACAGTTCCTAGCAGGGACACAGTCCGATACCTGGGCATGACCCTGGACAGGAGACTAACGTGGAAGACACACATCTCAGATAAAAGGAAGCAACTAAAGGACAAACTAAAAAAACTCTATTGGCTCACGGGCCGACGCTCCAAACTAAATATACAGAATAAAATTACCCTCTACAAGACCGTAATAAAACCTGTCTGGACCTACGGAATCCAACTATGGGGAACAGCAAGTAACTCCAACATTGAAATACTCCAACGCTTTCAATCGAAAACGCTAAGATCCCTAATTGACGCACCTTGGTATGTAACCAATGAAACAATACACCGCAACCTCAAGATACCCACCGTCAAAGAGGAAATAGCAAAATATAGCGACAGATACAGCAAAAGAATCAACAAACACCGAAACCCCCTAATCACTGGACTACTCGATACGACGGACCAGATTCGCAGGCTGAAGAGGCACTACCCGCTAGACCTAAACGTTAGATTCATTTAATTATCCAAATTAAGCATATGCACTTACTTATAATACTTATAAATTATACCTATCTATAATAAGTATTAACTTATTGTAAATAAACAGCCATGTCACTGCGCCACGCCAGAAAAATTACTGAAAATTCTCAACGCGAGAATTGATTGTAATTTCAACAAATAAATAAAAAAAAAAAAAAAAAAAAAGCTTGGGCTCGAGGCGACAACCAGTCGCCGAACGTAGCCGCGGTCAAGGGATGAATGTTTTTACCTAACAGAGGTATGGAGTAATTCTATAGCTCTCCTTAAAATGGCTCGCCACACACAAGTCCTATTCTTCGGGTAAGATGATTAACAGACGTCGACGCATCTCCACAGTACATGCTCAGCTAGCCTGAGGACCCGTTATAAATCTTAAGATTTAATTAACTAAAGTCCTTCAAACAAACAAACAGTCATTGTACCAACTACAAGAGGATAGGGGAAATCTATTTTTCTCACGAACGACGCTTCCCGCTAGCAACTTTCCCTCAAGGGCGGCTAGCTCCTCTAACCACCAACATGGAAATTGACCAATTAACAGCAACGTCAATTTCCCTCACTTTCCGAACGAAGGCATCTCTCCACGAATCCGATGATCTCGTGTCCTTAGACACACCCCAACGCGACGGAGACTTATTCCCTCGTGAGGTCACATTAGCTAGTTACATAGCGTCCTTACGCTCGGTGGATATTCTATGTTTTAACAAAGAGTTAGTTCAGTAATACTTGAACCGTAAACAAGGAAGTTGGGTACAACGTGGACCTTGGAAGAAGGCGCATTCTGTTATCCCGTTAATCGCGGATTCGTTATTGAACCTAGAATCATTGTCATTAGCTTCTCGAGTATCTGATTACCACAGTTACTTGCCATATTCTGTAATAATCATATTTACACTAGTACATATCTCCTCTATTGCATAACAATAATGTCTAATCCAAATAAAGATTTGTTTCACGCCCCTAACCCTAATCATAATGTGAACCCGACATATATATGTAATTAATTAGCTTTTGTTTTGTTCAATTTTCCTCTTATTGCTAGTATAGTAAAACAGTTATATCAATAAAAGTCACAACCTGCTTTCTCTCTCATACTTATCCTTCTTTCAATTCTTTAAATAATGCTCTCTTGCATATTTTATCTTAAAGTTCTTGTTAAAAAATATATGATCCGTCAGAGTTTTTGCTAATAACGTTCGCTTCGATATATGTTGTCAAGGACATTTTCTTGAGCAACTTCTAGAAGATTTTAGCGATCGCCTGTTATTCCATAAGAAATTATCAATAAAAAATATTTATAAAAATCAATGTATAGTATTCATTTACATATAGTAGAGAAACACTGTTCTCGTTGCTCGCTCTACTCGCTCGTAAAAAAGGTAGTCCAACCTAATACCAGTTTCATATGCGAGCGAACAAGAAATTTTTAGAAATGTTTTTTTGGCCGAAAGTTAGAGAAGCCGCTTCGCTCGCATATGGAACATTGGGTTGGAATAGATTTTTATGAACTCGCAGAGTTCGCGGACCGAGTGGAACGACCAACATATGTGATGTTCCTTTCAAATAAAAACTAGGAAATAAACACGTACGTCCGTGTTTGCAATTCACAGTCACATATATTTACATGTCGGAGATAAGAGGACACCGGTGCCTTCCCTCTGAAACCTCGGGAAAATCCATAAAAACATTGTAATTAAAATCTACAGTTGTAACTAAACGATTTGCCGTCATTCTACCCAATTGTATTTGTTTGAGACTTGTGACAATGAGCTTGGGCTCAAGGCGACAATTAGTCGCCGAACGTAGCCGCGGTCAACGGGACGAACTCTCCATCTAACAAAGGCATTGAGTAATCATATAGCTCCCCTTAAAAGAAAGATTTGTAGCAACACGTGGCAGTAAACATTCCAACGGTTTCTGTCCCGTAGCTCGCCACACGCAGATCCTATTCTCCGGGCAGGATGTTTACCAGATGCCGACGCGTCTCCGCAGAACGTGATCGGCTAGCCCGAGGACCGTCATAAACACTAATATCTAGTTACCTAAAATCCTTCAACAGATACACAGTCTTTGTCCCAGTTACGGGAAGACAAGAGAGACCTATTTTTCCACGAACGACGTCTCCCACTAGCAACCCTCCCTCAAGGGCGGCTAGCATCCTTTTCTAACTACCGATATGGAGATTGGCCAATTAGCAGCAACGTCAATTTCCCTTACTTTCCGAACGTAGGATGTCCCCGACGAATCCGATGATCTCGTGTCCTTAGACACACCCCGTCATAGTTTTCCTCTGGGGTATCACCGGGACGGAAAGTCATTCTCTCTTGCGGTCTCATCGACAAAAAGGATTAACTCCTTACGGTCAGCGAATATTAACACAGAATCCGACTTAGATTTTTGCGAGTGCGTACGACTACCGTCCCGTTGTCCGCGGATTCGTTATTGAACCTAGGATCATTGTCATTAGTTTCTCGAGTATCTAATTACCACGGTTACTTGTCCGGTTCTATGGTAATCGTATTTGCACTAGCCAATGTCTTCTCTACTGCATAACGACGAGGTGTAATCCAAACGAAGATTCGCTTCACGCCCCTAACCCTAATTCTAATGTAAACCCGACATACATATAGGCAGAATATAATGTACAAGGTATTAAAAAATTATTTGTAATTGCTTTGGGGAGGGGGTGATGCTACATCTTTAAATCTGCGGAGATCTGTAGAAAAAATGATTCGCAAAACTGATTTTGAGCATGATATTCAAAATCAAATTTTTTTACCTCGTCATATAGTACTTATCACGAAGAACAAATGTCTAAAAAGAATCATGGTTTGCAAATGACCCGTTCATTTGAAAAAAATCTTTAAGGTTCCATTATCCCTTAAACTAATTTTGTTATTATATTGCGATAATATATTACGAATAAAAGACAATACAAGCAGAAAAATAAAGAAATAATATAATAATGATACGATATTATTATTGTATTAATACAAAATTAATAATATTATGAACATAATAATAAGTAATAAAGTTTAGAAAGCGTGCTGGGAATTGTTCTTTGTTCTAGACCTAATGGAAGATCACAGCGTGAAGTAGAAGTTTCAGATCGTCGATTGGGGTTAGGTTGATTTCCACTCGACGCTCGTTGTGTACATTGACGTAAGAAAGAGCAAGTGTCGTTTGTGCAGTGTACGTATAAATCTATTGATGTATTTGCGAACAATAGCTTATCGAGTAGGAATTTCACAAGAAGCAGTAAGAAGAATAATACGTAAAGAAGGTCTATGTTTTTATATGGTTCATATAATGTAAGAACTTTGTACGGTAGATTATACGGTACGGTAAATAGAAAAAAAAACCGATATTTCTTAGGCAATCTATCCACGATACTACATATCTGACTTTAAAATATGAACAAAATCAGTTTAAAAATTCAGGACACTTTAAATACCTGTTTCTAAGAGAACAGATTTTTGCAACAGGAAAAAATTTGGCCTTGTTAATCATGTTCAGTGTTGAGGTTATTCGATGTGTAAACAGAGAAAACACGTGGATAAATTGTAAGGCAGAAAATATATTTAAATAGAAGTGAATAAGTAAAAATACAATTTGAGCTGGTCCAGATCCGCACGCTAGCTGTGTTACCCAATAACTGAAAACCCCGAAGCCAACGTCGCCTGTCTATTGTTTATGGCCTTACTTCGTCGCAGTCTTTTGTCTACGCGCTGTCAATGGCTTCAGTGCTTGAGAAAACTAAAAAGACCAGGTGTAGAATTTTCTTAGAAGTGGTAACCATTTCAACATTCAGGAAATTTGGCGTTCCACTTTTTTGACAAATAAATATTTTAACACGCTGTACATAGTAGTAGCAATATGCTTCTGTTAATAAATTTTTAAGGACTAACGAGTGATGGCTAAAATCTTCTGGAAGTTAATCAGAAGTGTGTCCTTGTCAACATATATCAAGGCCCAAGGTATTGGTGCTGGCTTCCCTTTTGTTAGTATTTATTTGACTATGTAATTGTATATATGTACTATTTGATCCGCTTCAATGTGATTTCGGCCTATTTTCAAGAAGGAAAGGGGAAATATAACCCTCCCTCCTTTTTATCGATTTACTTTCGCGTTTCGTCTCAAAATTATGTTAAATTTTGCTTGTTACAGTACCACGCCAAAAAAATTTACTTATAATTCTCAATGAGAGTTGATTGAAAATAGTTCGGTCGAGTAATAATAACTCCATTTGATTTTAGGATTGAGTTCGACTCTATTTTATTTTGAATTTCTTGAATTTCCTTATAAGATCTCGAGTATGTTGCTGGTCCGTGATTGAATGTTGCTTTTTTCACTATGAAGTGATATGTGTCATCAACGGCATCAAAAGACACAATGAGGAACCGAACGCACAAGACAAGATAGATAGTTTATTTTCTAACTGTGAGCACAGGAACTACTACATACTTAATCCTTAAAGAACAGGGCACAGTAGATAATTATTATTATTAAATAATTTCCATTGAAGTACTTTTTACTATCAACTCAACATATGTATAAATATATGTATATAAATGAAATGAATGCAAATGAATTTTAGAGAGTTTTAAAGAATGCTTTGCACTGTTTCGGTAAAGTTATAATTCAGTCCTAAGCGGTACAAAGTAAAGTGTATAATTTATTTATTTTAATTTACAATGAAGAACGCAAGAATGATCATTAGATCGCTTATGCAAATAATAAATTTTCATTATTTTTAAAAATGCAATAATTATTTTAAGTTTAACTGGGAATTGTCAAGATTTATAGCTACTTCGTTTATGATTAATAAATATTGATTGGGTGAAACTATAGAACCGTAACGTCTTTTCCGACTTCAATGACTTTTGAATATGTTGTCAAGTGCATGATTGCGAACAACTTCCTTCTTTAACTATCTAAGAAATCTATCTATATCATTACAATGAATTCTGTTTATAAATTACATATCATATAATTATATAATGACTCATTGAAAACCAGCTTTCATTTTTTGTTGATAGTATGGTAAGAAAATGTCAAGTTCGAACGCTTGTAACGATTGCCTGAGTTGCGTCATCCTTGGTTTTAGGAAAAGATAGGGAAGTCACTCAAGGATGTCGCGGCTTCGATGTCTTTCGTAGCTGCGACGCGGAGGCCACTCGGTTGTTCTTTGAACAATCGTCAACGTGGACGAACGTCAAAGCGAAACCACGCGAATTCGGCATTTCCGATAATACGGAACACTGTAAACGCGACTGCGTTGAATTCGTTCGATTAATTCCTAGCAGTATCTATAAACAGTGAACTTAAGGCCCCATACACAACTGCATACGCTAGGTTGTAAGAAATAATAGCTATATGCGTATGTAGCGGCACATGAGTTAGAGGACGATGCAAATCGAGAGCGACTCATATTATTGTTTTGCCTCGTGACACTGACGCAATCTTGACGTACATGTAACGTCAACAAATATCTCCAACAGACTCAGGAAATCTGAACCGCCTTGCACACGACACCGACTCCCAAAACAAAGGAATATGAATTCGGCACATAGGCATAAGATAAACGAACATCTAGAAGGGCTGAGTCTTGATCGAGGCTTCAGTCTTTCGGTAACGGTCTAATCGCACACTTGTAATCCTATTATAAAATAAAGATCCTATTAAAAAAAACCTCGAACTCTGGTTCAAGAACCCAACATTTTTTTATTATTATTTTCCCATTATTTTTACGTGACATTTTGGCGATCCTGCCAGGATCCATTCGTTTCAGTGTAAGCGAAATTACGATTTCGGTCTACGGACATTATTGAAGATCGAAGGATTCGAAGCACTTGTGTTATGAACTCTGCTGCCAATAATTTACCACAGTGGATCAAATCAACGGGACCACTGCCAGCATAGAACAAATCAACAGAACGAGTTTGACACTCAAACAACACCTTTGAACGCGCCACAGAGGAAAACACCGCAAGGGAACCTCATTCTACGAACTTACGTATCAAGGTGAGAAAAGTCTGGATTCTTTTAAACAATATAGAACGCGAAAAGTTAGTTTCTCTAGTAACTCTAGCGAAGAGACAATATTCACTATGAACAACAAGAAAGACTCAATAGTCGAGACAAGTTTACCCTCTACAAGTGGAGTCCAAAATAAAACGGGATCACTCGATTCCTCTACCAGAGCAATTTTAGACTTAGTACAGAGACAGAACGAAGAATTTCGACAACAATTTAACGAAATAAAGAATGCTTTAAAATTAGCCAACGAAGAAAATAGAAAACGCGTTAACGAAATGGAAATATTAGGTAGAAACCTCTCTCGTGTTAAACTATCACAAATAGACGTAAAATCAACTGAATTCGGTTCTATGATGACTGACGATGACGATAATATATCAATATTAAAACACGATACTAATCCACCTCCACCTGTGCCACCAAGACCACCAACATATGTCCAACCATCCAATCCAACAGCTGCAAACTCTGGAAATCTAAAAGCTGTTTAGTATCTTCGATACTAACCGGAGAAGACGATATAGGTGTAGAAGATTTTATTCGTGAAATAAAAGAAATGAGAATGATGTGTAGCGAACAAACGTTATTATTAAAAATGATCAAAATAGAGAAAATTGTAGGAAAAGCCGCAATGACAATCCGCAATATTCATATTAACGAATTCGAAATTCTGTACGAAGGATTAAGACGTAACGTAGCTACTCAAGCATCAGTAAGAGAACACCAAGATCAGTTAAGAGTGATAAAGCAAGGAATAACCGAAAGCGTGCAAAATTATAACATTAGATTTCGACGTGTTTTCAACAAACTTCAATACAGCATTACCAATGAATATAAAGACGAACTAACTCGATGAGCGATGAACGATCGACTATACATGGTTTCTGTGATTGACTATGTAAGTAAGAGGCCTTCGTTCAGAAATAGGACGCGTGCTATTGGCTAATCCCCCCTCCCCCCCCCCAAACATCATCGATGCAGAAAAAAAGACAATGGACGTGGAAAAATACTTTCGCGAAGACAACGCTCGCAGACGGATGACACGACAAACAACCACTCCACCATCTTATCGTAACCAGACGTCTCGTCCAGTAGGTAACCGCTTCACGATTACAAGTAACATGAATAACAAAACTCCACCCACACAAAACATTCAACCAAGAATGAATAATTTTACAAAGCTTGAGAATCGACCATTAAACGAAAGGTCACAAACGAAATGTTTCAAATGAAATCGATTGGGACACCTTGCCAATCAATGCCAAAATTTTCGAATACCGCCTCAAACAAAAGCCTCTCCAGGAATAAACCACATTCAAGAACAATCAGAATTAACAATGATACCTCAGGAAGATTATCCACAATACGACTACAATTACCAGGACGACCAGGATTGCGATTTTTCGTTGACTCGGGAGCAGGAATCAACTTGCTTAAACAAGGATGCTACCCAGGAGGAACAATAATACCAGACACATAGAAATTCTCCATGGGACATTCCAAATACGAATCCAATTCCAAAATTAAACTAAATTTATTGAACAAAGAGATAGAATTTGCCTTAGTAGATGATAATTTCCCTATCATAGAAGACGGCATATTAGGCTTACCCGCTTTAAATCAATATCGATTCGAACTCTCCAATAAAACATTAAAATTAGATAATAATACCCTTCTGCTGCAGCAAGAACCAACCCTCGCATCAGGAGAAATCGTTCAAAAAATTGTATACCTCGAGGGAAAGCCAACGCCAGTATGCTTTATCAATGGTGGTAAGTTTTCAGTCCAAATTTCTAACATTATTGAAAATATAAACACTGTAGATCAAATCGAAAAATTCAAATCTTTGATTCGACTATCGCACATAGAAAAACCTCTTAGAGAACCTATGTAGTATTTTCGTCTGTACCTACTTTAATTATATTTATCTTATTTTCCTTTAAGCATTCGTGAACGTAGTGGTAATGGACTTCAATGTGTTTAGAATTTTTTGTGAAATTTCCGTACTTTGCTATACTTATCACTCCAGAGTTATCGTCATAAATTTTTACAGGGTTATTGTCTAGATTTACATTGAAGACCTTCATAATTTCTCTAATAGACATTAATTCACTCACCGCTTCCGATAGAGCTACATACTCTGCATACGTCCAGGCTTTTGTCACACACCTTTGTTTTTTAGATTTCCACCCGATTACATTTCCATACAATTTAATTACATATCCAGAAGTAGATTTCCTATCTAAATGATCTCCTGCCCAATCAGCGTCCACATAACAATCTATCGTTTCACACTTTTCATTCCTTTTCTAATGTAACCTTAAATCTTCTTCTTAAAACCCAATCTCGTCACATACCTATCAAAACACTCATACCAGTTCCTCGGACTTTCTTTTAACCCATAAGGCGCTTTCGATAATTTACAAACTCTATTCGTTCCGTCTGCATATCCCTTTGGTTGATTTACATATACCTCCGAACTTATTTCACCATTTAAAAAGGCAGTTTTTACATCCATTTGCTCAATGATTAATGCATTTTGACAACAATATGATAGCAATATTTTAAAGGTCTGATTACTCGCTACTGGAGAATATATGTCATCGACTACGTTTCTTTGTTGAAATCCTCTTACCACTAATCTAGCCTGATACCTGTCATCTGATTTTCTCGTGTAAACCCATTTTACATCTAATACTTCTTTGCCTTTTACCCTTTCTACCAATTTCCAAGTTTTATTTTTATAGAGACATTCTATTTCTTTATCCATAGCCTGTTTCCAATCTTCACTATTTTCACAACAAATCGCCTCCTCAAATGTACAAAGGATATCTACTCTACAATAATTTGCGTGAATCTCACTACTGTTTTCCTTTTCTGGATACCATACTGGAATTTTCTTATTACGAGTAGATCTCCTAGGAATCTTTAAGCTTTCAGAACTATTATCATTTTCATCTTCTCTACTTTCTAACTCTTCCTTATTCATGCTATCCAATAAATAATTATCTTTACTATCATCGCTAACTGCATCGAATGAATTCTCCTCAAAACCGATACATTTTTTGTCTGTTTCTACGACCTCTACATGTCGCTACTGTTATTTTTCCACCTAATAGGACTCTGTAACCTACTTCGCTATATCCTAACAGAATTCCCATATCTGCCTTCTTATCCCATTTAGAAACTCTTTTTTGTTCTGGCCTTCTTACAAAAACTTTACTTCCATATAGATACAAATTTTCAACACTTGGTTTTCTCTCGAAGAATATTTCAAAAGGTGTCTTTCTCTCTACAATGTTTGCTAGTATTCGATTTTTCAAGTACGCCGCTGTACATATTATTTCCGGCCAGTACTTTTTATGTACTTTCGCTTCCGTTAACAAGCAACGCGCCGTGTCCATCACTGTTCTATTATACCTTTCCGCTGTCCCGCTTAATTCATGTACGTAGGTAGGACAATTATTTATTATGATATCTTTATCCCTAGCAAATTTATAAATTCGATTGTTTAAGTATTCTCTTCCATTACCGCATCTTAATATTTTTAACCTCTTGCCCCTTAAGTTCTCAACTTCATTTACAAACTGTACGAGAGAATGACAGACCTTATCTTTTGATTTTATACAATAGATCCTAGCTATTTTACTATAATCATCGATAAATGAAATAAAATATTTCTCTCCATTTAATCCGGTAGTCTTAAAGATACCGCACACGTCCGTATGAATAATTTCCATTATCTCCCTAGCCTTAGTTCGATTATTTTTGAAAGATAAATTATGAATTTTACTTTCTATATACACCTTACATTTGAACAATTCCTTTTCAAATTTATTCGGTATACCTGTCACTAGCTGCTCTTTACTTGCCCAAAATATTTAAGTATCTAAAATTTACGCGTCCTAGCATCCTATGCCATCTTTCCTTTTTACTCATACCACTACGTTCGGCACTGTTTACTAAGTGCTTCTTCCTTTCAATATACTTTTCATTTTATATGTACCATTCTCTTTGACCGCTAAAGCTGTAAGTTTATTGTTCTCATCTATTATTTTTGCAATATTTCCTTTTGAAATAACCATATTATTATTATCCGTTAACTTGCCTAAACTAATCAAGATTGCGGACATTTCTTTCACATAAAAAACTTTATTCATATTTATTTTATTTCGCTTTCCAAATGCTTCAAAATAGCTAATAACATTTCATACTTCTGTTGCCTTTATCGATCTATTATCGCCCAAATATATATTTACCGGTTCTTTAAGGTCGATAGATTTATCAAAATAATTTACATCGTTAATAATGTGATCGGTAGAACCGCTATCTAATAGGCATGTTATTTCGTTACCACTTATCTCGTTCATCTCGCTGCTGTGTGCTGCGTGCGCTGTTGCCATCCATGTGCCTGCTCCTGTGTTGCCATATTCGCCATATTCGCTCGTGCCGGCTGCTGATTGACGATGGAAGTTTCCACGCCCCCTGCTCGTATTGCCATTGTTTCCTCTTCCTCTGCTGCGACCGCGTGTTGACTCACACCGATAACTGTTACTGCTTCCCCTTGGACGCTATTTTGACACTCTCTTGCAAAATGTCCCACTCTTCCACATTTGAAGCATCCTTCCTTTTTTGCAGCAAAGGCATTAGTTTTCATTTCTCCTCGATTAGACTTATCTTTCTTTTCCGCTATTTCTATTTTATTCTTCACGCACGCTACCGTTTCTTTCTCTTCTTTCACTGCATCTATTTTATCCGCTATGTAGCTATACTCTTCGGGTAACGTATTTAGCATGTAATTCAGCTTTTCCCTCTCACTCACTTGTGCGCCTGCACCTTTTAATTCATTTATTAATTTTTCAAAATCGCTAAAGAACGATGCTGAATCACTGTATTTATCAAGACTTATCTTCTCCAATCTCCTTCTGCACACGATCTAGTGCCGTCGACTCTTTCAAGTACACTTCGTCGAACTTTTTCATTATTTCATACGCTGTTTTTTCTCCCCTAATATATTCCAATTGTCTATTTGAGAAGGCACTGTAAATTATATTTATCTCCTTCAGATCCTTTTTATCCCAGTCTGGATTGTCTGTTTCAGTCTTCACTCTAGTTATAACAATATCACATTCTTTATACCTCAGAAACATTGTTATTCTTTTCTTCCACATACCGTAACCCTCACCATCAAATATCGATATCATAATTTCCGATCTCTCCATTTTAATTGATTTCCTATTCTTTACTCAAGCGTTCCTACGTGCTTGAAGTATTTTTTCTTTTATTTTATATTCTTTGAACGTTTCTTCCCTTACTAAACTCGCAAGACTAAAAACCACGCACTAAATAGCTTGCAAAACTAGTAACCACGCTCTGCTACCATGTTAAGGTATACAGAGGATTCGAAAATACAAATAGTTTACTTTATTTCGCACACAACAGCTATACATATATATATATATATTACACTCTGAAGACTTCGATAACCTTCTTGCACGCACGCTTGTTGTCAAGCAACTCTTCTAGATTCTCCTAACAGCCTCCAATCGTCTTTTGTCTCAACTGAGACCTGGACGCCCTCTGACGCTTACACACACATTCACATGTACAGTGTAAATGTATCATCTACCTAACAAGATCATCAACGTAAAATCCTACCGTCCTCCCGAACATCATAAAACCGAAATAAATATACAGATGACTGAAATGTTAAACAAAAAGATTATAGAATCCTCCGACTCCCCCTATAACTCTCCTGTCTGGGTCGTTCCAAAGACAATCGACGCACCAGGGAAACAAAAGTGGCGAGTAGTGATTGACTTTAGGAAGTTAAACGAACTAACAGACCAAGACGCCTATCCACTACCTGACATTGACGATATACTATCACAACTAGGAAATGCGAAATATTTCTCCGCTTTAGACTTATCTTCAGGGTTCCATCAAATACCCATGGACGAGAATTCAAAGAAATACACTGCATTTAGCACACCACAAGAACACTTCCACTATAATAGAATGCCACTCGGGCTCAAGAACGCACCTGCTACCTTTCAAAGAATGGTGGATACCACGTTAAGAGGTTTGATTAACAATCATTGTTTCGTTTATCTCGATGATATCATTATATTCGGGCAATCGATAGAAGAACATAATAAAAACTTAGCCATTATATACCAAAGACTCAGGGGAGTAGGTCTAAGAATACAACCAGATAAATGTGAATTCTTAAAGCCCGAATTAGAATATCTAGGACATGTAGTGACAGCAGATGGAATAAAACCTAACCCTAAAAAGATGGAAGCAGTAAAGAATTTTAAACTACCAAAAAATCCTACAGATGTAAAATCATTCCTTGGGCTAGCTGGATACTATAGAAAATTTATTAGAAACTTCTCTAAAATTGCCAAACCTCAATCTATTTTTAAAGAAGGACATTTAGTATTAGTTCATAACGATCATAAATAACACAAGTTAGATACTGAATGGCCAGAGCCATACACCATTGAAAAAGTGAAAAGCCCCTTATTATGAAATAATAGTAAATGACTCGATTAGGAAAATACATGGTAACCGTATTAAACCTTACTTTCCAGGACGATCTTCACCTTCTACATAGTTAGCTAAGCTAAACGTTATACCTCTTAACGGTAGTTCTATATATCAAGAAAAATTAGCTCATGCATACTTATATAGCGAATCTGTAAACGTAATTATAGGTTTAGACATTAAGGATATATATGCAAAACTCAGCGAAATTAAGAGATTTAGACTAATGTTAACAGAGCATTATAAAAGTGAATGCCCGCATTCCAATGAAATGATTACACGCGCTCGCGAAAGAAATTTAGACAATTTAATAATGCATATGTAGTATCGGGGAGAAGGGCCTAAGAAACGTCGAGCTAACTACAGACAATGTCGCGAGAGTCGTGGCGCTGTCGGCTCCATCAATGCATTACCGGGTCCTTCAAATAAATAGCTTCGCCGAAAAGACCTACGTGACCCTGGCTACGAGCGTCTGCAGAACACATGTGCGGTGGGCCTAGCAAAAGACAATAGAATGCTACAACGGCCAGAGAGTCAGTCGAGAAGCAGAGTGCGAGATGAGCTGATACGGAGTGTGAGTCGGCGTGCGACGATATCGTAGTCGGTCCTGTTGTTATCGAATATCACTTATTAAAATACATCAAACTTTGAACTCTACCATCATCACTTGTCCTTACTCTAAGAATCCATCAGTTACTACACATATAACGTAATACGTTATAACGTTATACCATATAATGTATTGCGTCATGGCGTTATACCATATGACGTTATACCATATAACGTAATACGTTATAACGTTATACCATATAACGTAATACGTTATAACGTTATACCATATAACGTAATACGTTATAACGTTATACCATATAACGTAATAAGTTATAACGTTATACCATATAACGTAATACGTTATAACGTTATACCATATAACGTAATAAGTTATAACGTTATACCATATAACGTAATACGTTATAACGTTATACCATATAACTTTTTTGTTCTGGCCTTCTTACAAAAACTTTACTTCCATATAGATACAAATTTTCAACACTTGGTTTTCTCTCGAAGAATATTTCAAAAGGTGTCTTTCTCTCTACAATGTTTGCTAGTATTCGATTTTTCAAGTACGCCGCTGTACATATTATTTCCGGCCAGTACTTTTTATGTACTTTCGCTTCCGTTAACAAGCAACGCGCCGTGTCCATCACTGTTCTATTATACCTTTCCGCTGTCCCGCTTAATTCATGTACGTAGGTAGGACAATTATTTATTATGATATCTTTATCCCTAGCAAATTTATAAATTCGATTGTTTAAGTATTCTCTTCCATTACCGCATCTTAATATTTTTAACCTCTTGCCCCTTAAGTTCTCAACTTCATTTACAAACTGTACGAGAGAATGACAGACCTTATCTTTTGATTTTATACAATAGATCCTAGCTATTTTACTATAATCATCGATAAATGAAATAAAATATTTCTCTCCATTTAATCCGGTAGTCTTAAAGATACCGCACACGTCCGTATGAATAATTTCCATTATCTCCCTAACCTTAGTTCGATTATTTTTGAAAGATAAATTATGAATTTTACTTTCTATATACACCTTACATTTGAACAATTCCTTTTCAAATTTATTCGGTATACCTGTCACTAGCTGCTCTTTACTTGCCCAAAATATTTAAGTATCTAAAATTTACGCGTCCTAGCATCCTATGCCATCTTTCCTTTTTACTCATACCACTACGTTCGGCACTGTTTACTAAGTGCTTCTTCCTTTCAATATACTTTTCATTTTATATGTACCATTCTCTTTGACCGCTAAAGCTGTAAGTTTATTGTTCTCATCTATTATTTTTGCAATATTTCCTTTTGAAATAACCATATTATTATTATCCGTTAACTTGCCTAAACTAATCAAGATTGCGGACATTTCTTTCACATAAAAAACTTTATTCATATTTATTTTATTTCGCTTTCCAAATGCTTCAAAATAGCTAATAACATTTCATACTTCTGTTGCCTTTATCGATCTATTATCGCCCAAATATATATTTACCGGTTCTTTAAGGTCGATAGATTTATCAAAATAATTTACATCGTTAATAATGTGATCGGTAGAACCGCTATCTAATAGGCATGTTATTTCGTTACCACTTATCTCGTTCATCTCGCTGCTGTGTGCTGCGTGCGCTGTTGCCATCCATGTGCCTGCTCCTGTGTTGCCATATTCGCCATATTCGCTCGTGCCGGCTGCTGATTGACGATGGAAGTTTCCACGCCCCCTGCTCGTATTGCCATTGTTTCCTCTTCCTCTGCTGCGACCGCGTGTTGACTCACACCGATAACTGTTACTGCTTCCCCTTGGACGCTATTTTGACACTCTCTTGCAAAATGTCCCACTCTTCCACATTTGAAGCATCCTTCCTTTTTTGCAGCAAAGGCATTAGTTTTCATTTCTCCTCGATTAGACTTATCTTTCTTTTCCGCTATTTCTATTTTATTCTTCACGCACGCTACCGTTTCTTTCTCTTCTTTCACTGCATCTATTTTATCCGCTATGTAGCTATACTCTTCGGGTAACGTATTTAGCATGTAATTCAGCTTTTCCCTCTCACTCACTTGTGCGCCTGCACCTTTTAATTCATTTATTAATTTTTCAAAATCGCTAAAGAACGATGCTGAATCACTGTATTTATCAAGACTTATCTTCTCCAATCTCCTTCTGCACACGATCTAGTGCCGTCGACTCTTTCAAGTACACTTCGTCGAACTTTTTCATTATTTCATACGCTGTTTTTTCTCCCCTAATATATTCCAATTGTCTATTTGAGAAGGCACTGTAAATTATATTTATCTCCTTCAGATCCTTTTTATCCCAGTCTGGATTGTCTGTTTCAGTCTTCACTCTAGTTATAACAATATCACATTCTTTATACCTCAGAAACATTGTTATTCTTTTCTTCCACATACCGTAACCCTCACCATCAAATATCGATATCATAATTTCCGATCTCTCCATTTTAATTGATTTCCTATTCTTTACTCAAGCGTTCCTACGTGCTTGAAGTATTTTTTCTTTTATTTTATATTCTTTGAACGTTTCTTCCCTTACTAAACTCGCAAGACTAAAAACCACGCACTAAATAGCTTGCAAAACTAGTAACCACGCTCTGCTACCATGTTAAGGTATACAGAGGATTCGAAAATACAAATAGTTTACTTTATTTCGCACACAACAGCTATACATATATATATATATATTACACTCTGAAGACTTCGATAACCTTCTTGCACGCACGCTTGTTGTCAAGCAACTCTTCTAGATTCTCCTAACAGCCTCCAATCGTCTTTTGTCTCAACTGAGACCTGGACGCCCTCTGACGCTTACACACACATTCACATGTACAGTGTAAATGTATCATCTACCTAACAAGATCATCAACGTAAAATCCTACCGTCCTCCCGAACATCATAAAACCGAAATAAATATACAGATGACTGAAATGTTAAACAAAAAGATTATAGAAAACAATAACTTAAAAACCAATATAACTTACAAAATAAATCTCAAAACTATAACTTTACCCTTAACTGACAGTCTAGAAGAAATCCTAACAAAAATTAAGAGCGCTCCAAAAATCATTAATAATGTATAATCGTATAGAATGCACCTCAATCAAATTTCCAACGAAGTAAACTCCCTTAATTATGAACATAGAATTAGAAGTCTTAAGAAATAGGAACTAAGTGTCTTATAAATTATTAGTTATATTGATCTAATCTAATCGCACACTTGTAATCCTATTATAGAATAAAGGTATCTCGAACTCTGGTTCAAGAACCCAACATTTTTTTATTATTATTTTCCCATTACTTTTACGTGACACGCAAAGCGTAACGATAAACAAATTCCGGGCAAAACATTGTTGCCGCTACGTGCAATCGTCAACCGAGGTTGAATTTAAAGTTTCTGGTACTCCCCCGAGTATAAATAAAAGAACACGATCGTTAAGACAGTTAGTATCGAACATTCTTATAGCGAATTAATATCGAACGAACGTAAGCATTACCTTGTAAACACATATCGAGCAACACTAAGCGAACGACGACTAACTCTGTACTGCAAATAATTTTAAATACATTTGACTAAACTAAGTATCAACTCGTCTAGTCATTAATTAACAACACGTTTAATCGTCCTCCACATACATGTTGTATAAGCTACTATGTGTATATTTATTTATGTTTCCCATAGTACAGACGTATTCCTTATATTATTGTAGCTGTGTAATTTCAGTAGTATTGCATAAAGGACATCTGTTTTGTTGCAATTGTATCAGCTATTAATTGTAATACTTGAAGCATTTGTATCTAATCGTCATGCATCTGTGATGGCACTCGACCATGGAACTTTCCAACGGCTTCGCGACACAAAGCGCTATACCTTCAAAGCGTAAGGCCGACATGCCTAATGTACCATCGATATACCTACAGTTCTTTCGCCGAATATTCGGAAGAATGCATACGCGGCAACCGTTGCGGGCATCTAATAAACGCGTGCGTAGTGGGGATATCGAGGGGCAACAAAATAAAGAATCCATTTGGTTTCGAATCAAAGATTCATTCTGCCCCGAGCTGCGGAGTGCGAAAGGTTAAGCGTCATAGCGAAGTAAACACAATTAGAGATACGTGATTATTGACTCTTGATAGTTAATCGTTAATCGTTAATCGTTAATTGTTGTTCATCGTTAATCGTTAATTGTTGTCGATCGTTCATCGTTAATCGTTAATTGTTGTTGACAGTTAATCGTTAGTCGTTAATTGTTGATCATAAATTATTGACTGTTGATTGTTAATAGTTTAATTAACTTTTTTGTTGAACATCAAGAGTATTTCTTGTGGCCACCTTCACCCGCTATCCACCTCACATCGTTATTCTACATACGGAAGGCAAGATTGACATCGAGTTCGAAAGACAGACCGCAGAAGTCTGGTCTCTGCTATTACCACGAGACCTTTCGAGACCGCGCAAGGAAGTGCCGGGCCCCTTGCAACTGGACCCAGTGAAACGAGACCAGCCGTCCGTAAACGCGGCATGTGGCGATGGCTTTAGTATCCCGTCGGATTTTCGTAACGGACAGGGCACCAAGGATCTCTTTCCTCGTGAACACCGGTGTCAATATAAACGTATACCCGTGCAACAAACTACGCGGATCCGCGAACAAAGATACGTACGAGCTGTTCGCGGCGATTCGAGTGGTCGAAGCAAACCGAAAACGCCTTTTGCGATTCGAAGCGCGTCCTCTCTGACGCCACAATGTTAGTGTTACGACCGGCATACTTCAAATCCGATGGACTGACGATGGAGATAAAGATGTGGCGGCACTCGGCGACAATGTATATCGCTGAAGTGTCTAATGAACCATCAACATCCCAACGGTCCTTCCACCGAAGGGTCTAGAAGAAAGAGCACGTGGCAACGGCCGCGGACGCCTAGCAAATGCATTGACGGTGGGGATGTTGAGGAATGACAAAAGAAAGTAATCGGATCCGATCGAAAATCAAATCATAAGAGCTTCAGTCTTGGAAAGTCACGCCTAGAGTTCGGAAGTGGATTGTTGTTAGAAAAAAAGTTTCTTTTTTTATTTTTTACCTCAAATTTCTTTTTTTATTTTGTTATTTTACGTGACATTAGCGCATCCGGTATTGGCAACAGCGCGTGAACGACAAATGGCAGCCGCTAGGATTCGTTATAAAATCTTTGTCTCCCGCGCGATTAATTCTGTATTTAGAATAATTTTAAATATATTTGACAATATCAAGTATCAACTCGTCACGTCATTATTTAAATCATCCACCACAAATCCAAAAACGGAACAAGGAAAACAGAGAAAAGAACAAATAGAAAATTAAATTGCTAACATGTTTTTCTATAATAATATTTTAACATCAATATTGTAATACGCAATGTGAAAATGAAAAAATTGGAAGCAACCGAACTACGAATGAAACTGAATCACTTCGCTGCTTGTAAAGATAACTTTTAGTGTTATAAACATAAGTCAAGTAGCAAATAGCATACATTGAATTTACCCAAACTCTTCTTGGAATCTGACAAAATGATTCTTTATTTTGTCAAAAAAATCTTTACGTATGTTCCATTCCCATTCGTCGCTTTTTTCAGTGGCGTGTTTATCGCTACGTCGAAACTCCGTCGGGTAGCAGATAATGTCATTTGAAGTAGAAAACTATTCAGAAACGTGTATACGTTACACAGCAACAAACCAGTCGCCCTTTTATTACCTCGTTCTCAACAGTTCAAATTTCAGGGACGACCGACTACTTAGTATCGACCCAGTACGTCATATTTACTCGCCAAAAGTATTGTAAACGAAAATTGTAACCAGACGTGCCGTTAGTAACCACCATTTTTCGCGAAACTTCTTTTTCATTTGGCGGAAATTTAAACAAACCCCGAAACACGTGGCGTTTTGCAACTGTCTTTAATCCTTTAAGATAAAAAAGATTGACGCAAAATTTTGACGGGATGAAATTTCACGATATATTCAGGTGAAACGATGCGAAATTAGAGCGAAGCTTATAATGGGAATATAGTTTGCTTGTCTGTTGTCATAAAATGAGATATGCAGAATATATTAAAAAATATAGTATATGTAATACGAAACTTTGTATTATTCATGTTATTATGGACAAAATATCACAATATGTTCATATATTTAAATCTCATCCGAAAAAGATTATTGTATGTAGAACACAGTTTAACTGTATTTTGAATTCTTGTTTATCAGATCACAATTGATAAGTCGATATTAGGATGATTATCATCATTTGAAACAATTTTGTGACTGTTATTTGTCAATATACTTTATATCTTATGTACATTTTAAATATGGTACGCAAAATCGAAGTTGCAAGGAACATTAATAAAAATTCAATATTTCAATAACACCTTTCATGATTATAATTAAATATTTTTCAAAATGTCGCATCAGTGTTACATCTAGCACCCCCTCCCCCACACACAAAAGTTTACCAATTTATAATATATGTACTAGTAGATTGACAAGTTACGATTTACAGATTATATAGAATTCTATTTTATGATTTTATAATTTTTCGTTAAATAGAATAATCAAATAACTTGCAATTAGTAAAATTTCATTTGTTTTATCGTCAAACTTGTGCAAGGGAACATATTAATGCTGGTAACTTTAGTGACTTGCAAAATTTCAATAGTGCAAAACAGGCCAGATATTCAATAGCAATTGGTTGCTATCCATATTTTCATCGGTCTTACAATAACCTTATGTTATCAATTATGAATTAAAAAGTTAATGAAATCACAACTCATCCAAGGCCAATGGTTATGACTTCTTTTCGAAGATCCATTGAAATCTCGAGTTTGTTGTTTGAGACATTCAGTTACCACAAAACAAAAACACCACTCTATTACAGCCGACGTAAACAAAAGATGACAGATTTTTCAAATTCTCGGACAACAAACACAGGCTTACACACTTACTGTTTTAAAGTCACAGTCTGTCGTTGAACTTTCGCCAAGTAACTTGATACGTACAGATACACGTCCCTCGAAATCAGTTTTCGACGAAAATATATACGTGACATGTTATGTTGCAACCGAACGTGAATTTCTCCCGGGAAATAGTCTGATATCGTTTATTTATGCGTCTCTCAAATACGAATTTTACTATACACTTCGTTTAAGGCACGCCATTTTGCAAAACGATTATCGAAAGATTACTGCTTACATCGAGATCGAGAATAGATTCGCAGGAAGCTGGATGCCGCGATTTCTTCCCGCGCTTTACTTTTCTCCGAAGTTCTGATTGGTTGATTTCCTGCTGCCATATTCGGTTTCGCCGAGAATCGTGAACACGTACGCCGGAAGCAATGCGGGGTAATTATTTGATTTATTTCATAATATTATTTAACATATATCGTGAAAAGTTCTGAATATTCGGATTCTTCTGTTATCGTTTCATCGTGTGTTAGCATTATCAGCTCTCGGTATCGAATTGACAAACAGAATTTTTCTCATAGAAAGTGAGTCACATTAAGTATGTGTATATGTATAGTCGAAGCAATGCAATTAAAAATTTTTCTATTTTAATTGGAATTATTTATCACAGACATTTTACCGAGGATTCATTTTATAAATCTTATATATATGTGTGTAATCATATATGTGTGTATTCATATATATATATTATAAATTGGTTTTATATATATATATAATATAACCAATATATAATATATAATATATATATATATAACCAATTTATAATATATATATGAATTCACACACACACATACATACATATACATATGAATATATACACACACATATATATATATATACAATACAATAGAAATACTTTCGTGTGCTATTATACGTAGTTCGATAGTTTACATTTCACGGGCCCCGTGTTGCACCCGCATTGCTTTCGTTCCTGTTTCCAACGTATAAGTGTAGCGTCAGTGATTCGCGTGACGCGACGTAACCTTCAACGTTTGTTTTTCTCGGTTTATGCGTTGTGTGTTCGTTTGAATGAAAATGTCGCGAGTGTTGTAACAAAAACCACGGAAAACAGAAGAAGAATACGGGAGCAAAAGGAATTCCAGGCTACAGCAGAATGCCCATTACCCAACAGGGTTTCGTTCCATGGTATTTCAACGAGGTAAGCTACCTTTTTTAGTACGCTTCAAGGCGCCTCTGTTCAACCAATTAATTTGCGTCCAACACCATTTTAACTTCGTATACGCAGAGAAAATATCGTTCTTTTGTATTTTCTAACTCTGATCTATGTATAAATTTACCGCGACGGATCATTTCTACGGATTAACGTATCTTATAAAAACGTTGCGTGAAATGTTAATCGTATATAAGTCTTGAAATATTTATACTAATTTCATAGAGGAACGTAGTTGGTACCTTCCGGCTGGCATATTGTATGCTTGTTACATGAACTTTCCAAATATCTTACAGTTAAATGGTTGGATTGTTTACTAGAATAAGCAACGCAGCATTGTTTTTGATTTATTGTTAATGAATTTATAGAATCATATTGTTTTACACATATACACTATCGCTCAAAAGTATCCCAACATTTGATTACTTTTGATATTATGTTATTTAATTGCACAATCAAATTGACAGTACGTGCTGATATATAATGATTACGATCTGTATTATTATCTTATTCCTATGACGTGGTTTTAACAAAGGTCGTAACAAAACGGTCAGAAAAAGTTCTTTATTCACAGACTCTGTAGCCTGTAAGAAACGAATTAATTAATTAAGAATCTCGTTGTAACCTACAGGTTCGAAAAAGGCTGATAGGCTTTGGTCTACGTGGTGGTTGGGAATTTTCATTCGTTTCGAGTTCGCTTAGCTGATAAATAGTGAATGTGCATTTCTTCCAAAATAAAGAAGAAAGCGAAGTCGATAGAAACGTGGGTCAAATTTGAAATCACTTCTCGGTTATGTGGAGGTTGATTAAACACGTTGGTGTATATAGTGATGAGACGAGTTGATATTTGGTGTAGTCAAATGTGTTTAAAACTATCGGCAGTACTCTTCTAACGATCTCCTTCTAACGAATTTAAATTCGACTTCGGTTGACGGTTGCGCGTAGCGGCGATATTGTTCTGTCCGGAGTTTGTTTATTATCAAGTTTCGTACCTCAAGACGGTATCAATGCCCCGAGGCAAAACAACAACATGAGTTACTCTCGATTCGCATCGTCCTATGATTCATATGCCGCTACAATATGCAATCGAATAAAGTGATAAATAGCTTGCGGATGTTTACGCGTCTCTGAAAATGTTAAAAGATATAACATGTTTAACGCGAAGTATTCGTGATTATATTCGCTGCAATTTGAAATATCTGCGTGCAGTCTCGTAGATTTTGAATAAAAATTTATCTTTTATCGAAAAATACATACATGTTTTGGCCTATATATAGCTTTATACTCTTGTAAACTAAAAAAGAAATCGAAAAAATGTGATGTTGACTCTTGGAGTAAAAAATTCATTTATATCAATACTACTTTTAGAAATGCACCAAGAGAAGCAAGACAAATTATTGACGAAACACAGGATAGTCATTTCCGATCCAAAAGAAAAACGCAACTAAAATAATATGTAGATAGCTATTAAGGCAACATGCAGATATGCAAAAAGAAAAATAAATGTGGAAAGATACATAAAATCAAAGAGATTTTGAAATTATAAAGTTCTCCTGTGTTATGTCTAAAATGGAAATAATAAAGTCATTGAAATGATCCATCATTTCAAACTAATATCGCTTCTCTTTACTTCAGAACTGCTATAAACATTTTAAATATCATTATGTCTTGGTTCCCTTGCGAAGTTCTCGAAGAATTCGTCAAATGATGTCATCAACAATATAAATAATCGTAAAAAATGTATATTTGTGTTTAAAAAATAGGCGAATAAAGAGAAATAGGATAATCGAGACTGGTGAAAAAGGATCAACCTTTTCAGCAATGGCAAGGCACATCCCGCATCTGATACAAGCGGAAGAGAAATCAATTCCTATCATGTCACATGGTGAACAAGAACGCAAATACGGAATCTTTTGTATAATACTACTCCAAATTCTGTTGAGTCGCAGTAATAATAATAATCGGGTGTTGACTTCTGCTCGTTTTTACTTGAAGTCTGCTCGTTACCTCTTTGACATTTGGAGGATCGTTTTCTGTCGAAACCCGTTCCATCTGACGTTAAAACCAATAAAAACAATATTACGATAAAGACTTTTATCTCCATTGTCGTCAACTTCCGTCAAGTCTTCGTTTTCTGCTCGCTGGATATAATACGGATTCCCAAAAACTTTCTTCGTATGAAATTTTACTAATGTACATTTATCAAACATTGCACATTTTAAAATAGGTTATCATTATAAGATTAAAAAATATAGCTAAAAATATTTTGAAACGGAAGAAACCAATTTTGAAGTTTGTTGGCCCGGAAATGTCATGGTAAGAAGGTATACTTCGATATTATTTTTACTCTCGATAGGCGTCGCTGTCGTTGCTGTTGTCACATACGAGACACAACAAATCACGAAATTGACAAATCACCGGTGATCTCCTCGAGTCGCAGTTCGAACGTTTCACAAATAAGTTAAAGTATTGAACTTTAGATATAGTGGTAAAATTTATTGCATGAATCCAACAGAGTGACGGTTCAGAGTGTCATAACAAAGAGGTATATTTTGTCTACTCCATTAGTGCTTCTAAGCGTGTGATACTGTCGACGATTCGCCTGTGCATGATTATACATTGAGTAAACGTATAGTCTGAGTTGGAGTTTTGATGATTAGGATAATCGAAATAATTCATAGCCATGGTAATATTTTAACTAATTTATTTTGTTGTCTTTTATAGGCCACTGCAATGAGAAAGGAATTCCTGAAGCCAAAAAAAATGATACATCCAAATAGCAGAAAGTCTATCGCTATTACGAAAAAAGCCAAAAAGTAAATACAATTACTATTAAATTGTGTGATTTATGTTATGTACATTTCATTTATTTTATATGATTATATAATACTTTTGTGTACTAAAGAAGGAAATGGACAATGTGTTTTGTTTCAGAATATCAAATAGACAGAAGGCAGAAATGTCCCGCTTGATAAAACAGAATTCAATAGGAGAGAAAATATCATGGATCAGAAACAATATGATTCCAGGCGTGTGTCCCTATACTCCAGAGTTAACTGCAAGTTTGTTAGAAACGGAGGTAAAACAAAAATGTATACACATGATGATACAGAGATTGTACATTAAAGATGTGATTAGTTATAGTTCTATATTTGATCCAAAGGTATGTAGCAAGAAATGATGAAGCAATGGAAGAAATTACTATTAAAAGATCTATAGGTAGCAACAGGAGTAGACAGCATGCTAGGAGGGAACATATAATTAGAGTAGAAAGAACTAGGAGAATATCATACACGTGGAATAGGTAAAGAATTACAGCCAAATTTATTTTCAATATATCCTGATGTACAAACTCTCCTTTATTTTTCAGAAATTTCTGATATTTTAAATGCAACTCAGTGTGAAATGTTATTGAATTGGAATAATGAATTACAGTGTGTGAATAATTCTAAATTTATAAGGTTTGGCGAGAAAGATTTAAAGAAAGTATTAGAGCTAAGACAAAGAATGAAAATAAGCCATATTAGACTATTCAAATCTCTGTTAGCTATGCCTGTAAACAAGAAGAATTTATTAAGTAAGTCAAGTCAATTGATTTAGATGAAAATAATCAATCGGCAGAATGTGTAATGGAAATAGAATAAATTCTGTAGATATATGTCTTTTTATCTTTCACCTCTATTTAAAAACAAGAAAACAGAAGAAAAGCGAACAGTTTCGTCCTTTTTTGTTTTCGAAATGCTAGAAACCGCATATCGTCTTGCTCTTATCTCCCACGAGAAACAGTCACGTCACAAGATACAAGAGTACGATAGAAGAGAAAAGAAAATGTTCGATCGTGAAATATACAACAAAACTGAAACACGTAGATGAATCACACGCACATCATTAATATTCTGCATCGTTTCTTCGCCTTTTCTTTTATTTTTTCGCTAGTTGCTCCATTATTTAAGAACGAAGATATAGCAATTATTCTCAAAATTGTACATTTCGAAATGGTAAGAAAATCAATAGTACAATGATAAATATACGATTTTAAAAACTTTTTAAATTTCTTACATACTTAGCATTAATCAAATAGCTTAGTATATAAAAGAGTGTACTTGTGTCGCATGTTATAGATGCAGCTGCGTTCGTTACAACAATTCCAATTCCAAGGAATTTCTCTCGAAGATCGCAGTGAAGAATTTGCTTTGTTAAATTATTACTGGTATACTTCGTCAACGTGTGGTATATCGATACAATTTGTCAACCATTACTTTCAATAGCTTCTCGCTAATAAAAACATTTCGTAACTATTTAATAAGAAGCAGTATATTCTTAATTATTTAGAAATTTACTTAATGATGTTTAAAAATACGAATATGTTTAAAAATTATAATGTAAATATATATATTTCATTTCATGTTTTACTAATATATCTCTAATTTAGATTAAATATCTGAAACTTGAAGGAAACTTAAAACTTTCAACACATCGCATACGTTTCAAATTTAGTGCATAGTTCTTGGGTTACATTACCTTCGCTTTCCAAAGATTAATCTTAATATATGGATTTAATGCATTATACAATAACCTCTCTTTGTCAGAAAATTTTAGAAATTATCTATATGATCATAATCTTATTTCATGGTGGATATATTAGATTTGATGGAGTATATCTTAATTTTATTTTATATTACTATTAGTAGAACAGTAAGTAGAAAGGTTACGTATATGCACTGTTACACAGTACGAATAAGCATACAATTTTTTATATTTCGCTTGTAACAGCAATCTGTAATTCTGTAATTATCTGTCTTCACATAATACTTAAAATTCGCATTTTAAAATCATAATGAACAATATGTTCATTCTGAAAATATTTGTTAAAATACAAGATTTTGTTAAAGAAATCATGTTTGTTGATGTACGCATATATACGTGTGCACTTTAGTGTTCAAATTCTTATAGTTATCTGGTTTGAAAATATTCAGTTCATAAGTTCGTAAAATGTAAGAAAATTTTTGCGGCGTTTGGTATTTCAATTTCTCGCGCGCATTGCATACAAACGAAGCCTCGTCGCCTCAGCCAATCAAGAATCGGCTAGGCTCACTTTTAGCGGGATACCACCATTCTACCGTCGAAGAGCGAGACTTTTTTCTGTTTCTTTCCATTGGTAGACTATTTGATCGTTTTTATTACCGGTGGCTTGTATCATAAACTTTTGAAACATAAGTTCGATATAAGTTTATTTAAATCTTTGATTTTGTTTCGTACAGTTCATTAATTGCAGGACTGAATAATGAAATAATTAGCATTCTATTCCATGCTTTTTCATACAGCAATGTTTAGTAACGTTTCATTTATGATATACACATTTATGATGTCTATATATCTATATGTCTATATGTCATGTATATTTAACTTAATATTTAACTTAATATGACGAAATTATACGTAATTCTATAATTTCTCTAAAAAATACCAAAGTGGAATTAGACGTAATGAAATAAGAAATCATTACTTTTATGAGAGTTCAAATATCTTCAACGTTTTTTTATTTTAAATAATTTTTTCCTCGAGCTGTACTACAAAATAAAGTTTTGAACAATTCGATAAAATAATTAGTATATTATCAATTGAAATTAAAATAAAAATTGAAATATCTCATATATTATATGAATTGTAAATTCTTGACGAGAACATCGTAGCGTCACTAAATCTTTGTCAACAACTTTTTGTTTTCACGAGAGCTCTACAATACCAGACACGTGTAAACGCATATACAAAACGTATCCTTGAGTGTTCCAGGAATTTGACGAATTCTATTCGTGTATGTATGGATAGCCGACAACTCTAGCCCCCTACTTCTCCCTAACCCAAATTCGTCGGGTAAATCGCAGTATGGGATGTCAGTTTAGCGTAGACAATCAGAGGAATCAGACGTATGTCCATCCGTGTCATTTCGCGACAGGTGGCTTTGGCACTTTGGTAGACATTTTTCTACCGTTCAAACTCACACTATTGTTATTTTCATTTAATTGTACGTTTTTCTTCAATACTTCGTTGTAATCTATTATTTAATTACCTTTGTTTTTCCGACTGTCTTTTTGGTTGTCCCATTTGCCGGTAGCTCGTGCAATATGTTTTCGAAAAACAATTTGACCCTGATCATTGTTTCATTTTCAAATGATTTATTCTTTTTATACATTTGTTTTAATATTTCGCTCTTTTTTTGTGCAGATTACTATTATATGATACCGAGGGGAACTTTGATGTATTAGAAGGATGCTGTGAAATTCGAAAGGACGGGATGAAAGTCAAGAGGACACCATGGTGATTAACGATAAATTTGATAACTTTTCGTCGAAATGTGATAATATTTGTTCACTTTTAGATTAACTCCATTTCTTATAAATATTTCGTGATATTATCGTAATTAATATCTAATATAACAAATTCTAAATTCACGGTTTATTAGAACACCAAGATGAAAAATGCAAGATTAAAGAAATTATTTTTTTCTTTCGAATATATTAAATTATATTTCCGAAGAAATTGAATAGATTGTTTAACATAAATTTAACATAGATTCTCTCGATTCTGTTTCATTTGAGTAAGAAATTCAAATAACTTTCTCATTTTGCTTCATTATTCGTAAATTGTCTGTAATATAATATGGACTATTAATTTCGTTTTTCTCAATAACTTTTATTACATTTGAGAAATTACGTTATCACAGACTAGTTAAAACAGTTTCTGCATATCGCGTTATTTTCGTATTGCGCAGCTTTGTTTAACGGGCAGAAAAAGTGCGCCATGTTGCATTAGAACGAAGTCAAGTAATGCATAAAATATTTGAAATTATAATGGCGGACATTCTATTTGGCGGATAACTTTTACAAATCAATCGTATTATGCAATATTCATACATATATTTGACAATAATAAAAAATACTTTGAAAATATTTTAAATATACTAACGATATATTTTCTTTCGCATTTTTGGTATAATATTTATGTGTATATTTTCGTGCTCTTGATATGATATATGATTCTACCTATGGTAAATAAATAATAATTAATTCGTAGTTCTAAGAAAGCAGTATTTTCGTAAACAAACACTCGACAGAAAAAAGAAAAAAATTTCCTTTTCCTATCCCCTACCTCTAATAAAGTTTTCTTTCAGAATATTTTTATGTCCGCGCGCAATGCGGTCGGTAGAATCAGCGTTTGCTGCGTTAAATCACATTTAATATTGATTTAGAGCATAATAACTTTCATTAAATGTAATTATAATAATCAGACGCGAAATTAGGGTCTGTGTGTTCGCCGATTGTCAGTTGACATAACGGATGCGTTAGTCTATTATTATTATTATTATTTTTTTTTTATTTGCTTTGCTTTGCTATGCTTTATTAAAGTTTTCTTCCATCGAATTCGATGATTTCAATTTGATGACGACTTGATAACGAATCCCTTGGATCAGAACAATATCGAACACGACATTCTTTACATCTAATCGTGAGTCGCATGCGTTTTTGTTCTTCAAGTCACTCAATTATATCGAAGGATGGAAGGTCCGAATCGACACGGGCAATTTGTTATATACGTAGAATTTTTGACGAGCATAGTGACCGCGGTTATTTATTATACCCGTGAGTAGTAACATTTTTGTCTATATTTTATTTATTAGTTTAGGATAGGTTTTCTTGCACACCGCGTTTTTAAATGATGATGAATATATATGTCGGAGATGAAAGGACACCGGAGCCTTCCCTTTGGAACTTCGGGAAAACCCCTTAATACTGTAATCTAGATTCTACCATAGCCGTTATTAAGCAATTGTCGTCATTCAATCCGATTGTATTTGTTCGAGATTTGTGATAATGAGCTTGGGCTCGAGGTGACAACCAGTCGCCGAACGTAGTCGCGTTCAAGGGATGAACGTTTTGCCTAACAAAGGTATGGAGTAATAGTATAGCTCTCCTTAAAAAGAAATAGTTGTAGCAGCACGGGACAATAAACATTCCAACGGTTTCTGTCCCGTGGCTCGTCACACACAGACCCTATTCTTCCTAACAGTCCCTAAATCTACCACCTACTACAGGGAGATACGGGAAATCTGCTTTTCTCACGAATGACGCTTCCCGCTAGCAACTTTCTCTCAAGGGTGGTTAGCATCCTTCTTCAACCACCAACCTAGAAATTAACCAATTAACAGAAACGTCCATTTCCCTCACTTTCCGAACGAAGGCTTTCCTCGACGAATCCGACGATCTCGTGTCCTTAGACACGCCCTATTATAGTTCTCCTCTGCAGCATCATTGTGACGGAAAGTCATTCTCTCGTGAGGTCGCATTAGCGAGATACATAGCGTCTTTACGCTCTGTGGATATTCTACGTTTTAACAAAGACTTAGTTCAGTAATACTTGTACCGTAGACAAGCAAGTGGAGTACAACTTGGATTTTGGAAGAAAGCGCATTTGGTTATCCCGTTGACTGCGGATTCGCTATTGAACCTAAGATCATTGTTATTAGCATCTCGATTAGCTAATTACCACGGTTACTTGTCAAATTCTGTAATAATCGTATTTGCGCTAGTAAATATCTTCTCTATTGCATAACAACGATGTCTAATCCAAATGAAAATTCGCTTCACGCCCCTAACCTTAATCATAATCTGAACCCGACATATATAATATATATAAGTATGGTATTTACATATTACAATATAAAGTATTTTGTGTAAGTAATATAATGTTGATAATAATATAATTATATATATTGTATTATTAGATATAACTAATGTATATATGCATATGATTGAAAATTACACAATATATTATGTAAATTCGACCAATTGCGGGGAGACGTAATCGCGAGGAGAGACGTCAACGGGAGTCGTAAATTCCCGTTACGATTATAACAATCGACACCACGAATTGATCGATCCCCTGATTTCCGGTGAGATAATAGGGGTGATTGAGTTTGTATAACACTGTGATTCACAGAATTATAAATTATATGTCGGATCACGATTCGAATTTTGGGCGCGCGACGACTCTTCATGTGGACTAGCCATCGTTTCACAAAGCCGAGATTTTATTTACACGTATATACAGGTCTATCACTAAGCTTAATAAATAATAAGTACAACTAACAATAAGTCTAACAAACACTAAGCCTAATGAATAATACGATCTACGAATAATTAAATTAAATAATACTATTAGCAATGTTTGAGTTCAAACGAATCCACGGTCACCGGGATAACTCCTTACTAAGCGAAACTAACTTAGACGCAAATGCGATCGTCGAAAATGCTCGATGTATCACTCTCCAAGGCAATCGCAAGAATGCCAGCCTCGTGGAGATTTTTCTTCCTGTACGATTGCATTTTGTTTTCTATACCCGTTTGGAAGCATCGAGAAGGTTCCAAACGCCGTTGCTAGGCACACTCGTTGGAAGCATCGAGAAAGTTCCAAACGCCGTTGCTAGGCAGTTTCTGCCTGGAGTTTTGATTACTAATACAATGTATGTCCCATTGCATCGGCACCTCCGAGGCAACATCACACGTGGCTAGGCCCGCTCTCGAGGCCGCATGCCGCCACAACCACATTTCTCGGAAAACACATACAACCACTCCAGACCTCCGTTAGATAAAACATCCATCCCGTGACCGTGGCTACGTTCAGCGACCGATTGTCACCTCGAACCCAATCTCGCTTATTACAAATCTTAAGCAATTACAACTATAATAAAATCTAGGCTAAGGTACTAGAGGATGTTCCCAAAATTTCCAAGGAAAGGCTTCGGCTTTCCTTTCATCTCCGACACGGCCATCCTGACTATCACACGTCCTCGGGTGTACCTTCGTCAACAAAACAAAAGGAAACAAGATTAGTATCATTGTGATTAGCATTCAAAGTGCCAGTTGCATTCTGCGTGCTTTCAGTCGGGTCGTAATGACATGACGGACCATTCTCGATTTCACACCCAAATGGGTCTCATCCTTCGAATCGCACATACTCTCAAAGTTCGTTACATAACCAGCTTCGTAACACGATCGCTGTCAACACTAGACCGCCTCCAGCCTCGTGACATTGTCACTGTCGGTACTAGACCAGCTCCAGCTTCGTGACATCGTCGCTGTCGGTACTAAACCGGCTCCCAGCTTCGTGACATCGTCACTTCCAGTGCCTGACCGCACTGAACTCTATCCCATGGCCGCACCTGGGCTCATATAATTCTACGATCCTCTGGGATCGGGGTACTCACATCGCCATGGTCACTGTTCTCGTCATCACAACAGACATCCAACTCCGCAGGAATGCAACTATCCGGCATTTTCCTTAACCTGTCATGACTGTACTTGTATGACCTTTTCCCATCCAGTGTTTTCAAGGTATATCGGTCTCCTTCCAGGACCTCCGATATCACAAACGGACCCCTGAATTTTGGATCCAATTTTGTCTGGTTCCTTTCTTCATTTTGGCGTAGTACCAAATCACCGAGATTAAACCTAACTACTTTAGCTTTGGTTTTATCGAATCTCTCTTTGTCATACCTAGCACTAGTTTCCATCTCTTTTATTGCCTGTTGTCTTACACTGGAGATATCTATTTCTTTTTCCTCGATGTTATCAGGTAGTAATAAGTCATACGGTCTTGCTGCTCTACCAATCAATAACTCTAAAGGACTCGATTTGGTTACGCGGTTGATGGTGCAATTCAAAGCCAATTGCATCTCCCCGATCGCGTCTTGCCATGAACGCCCGGTCGTTTCTACCGTTGTGAACATATTTTTTAACGTGCTCATAACACGTTCTACTTGCCCATTGGCCCTACTTGTACCGGTCGCGATCAAATGAACTTTGATTTGTTTGCTTGCACAGAATTCTCGAAATTCCCGGCCCGTGAAACATCTACCCTGATCTGCTATTATCCGACAGGGACTACCGAACAAAAACACGGCGGACTTAAGTGCCTTGATAACGCTAAGCGAATCCAATTTGCGTGTGTGATGTAAGTGCACGAATTTCGTAAAGGCATCGATCAAGACGACGACATACTCTTTCGAGTCATTCTTGCCACTCAGCTTGCCCGTTATGTCCATGTGCACCGTATGCCACGGTATGCCGGTCTTAGGTATAGGATGCAGTTCAGCCTGTATTTTACCTGAACTAGCCTTCGAAACTCTACAAGCATGGCAGTTCTCGACAAATTTGCGAACATACTTCGCCATTCCCTCGAACCAATAATACTCATAGAGCTTCTCGAGCGTTTTATCCCATCCTAAGTGCATAATTGACTGATGCACATGGTTGATGACGGACCATCTAAAACCTCTCGGAACAATGGGTGAGCAAAGGGTTCTGCCCTTTCGTTGTATTTTACGGTAAAGTGTACCGGATCGCAGTTCGTAGGTATTCGCGATATCTTCCGCGAGCTCTTCGTTCTGTAATTTATTAACGATTTCGGAGATTTGCGGATCGCGACGTTGTTCCGCTAATAGCCAATCTTCGGAGATCTCAGCCAGATTAATCTCTTTCTCTGCGACCTTGTCTATCATACGTCGATTCAAGTCTACGGGGTTTCGCGAAAAGAAATCTACGTGGGCCATTCGTTTACTCTCTCGATACATGATGTCAAAATCGAATGTTTGCAAATAAGCCCACCACCTATAAACCCGGTCGTTTAAGTTTACTTTGTTGCTGGAGGCTTTCAAAGAATTACAGTCGGTAACTACTAAGAATTTCCGTCCATGTAAGTAGTGTCGGAAATGCTTGACGGCGCTTACTACTGCTAGTGTCTCCAGTTCGTACGAATGATACTTAGATTCCGCGGGACTGGTCCTTTTACTATAATATTCGATGACTCTGTTTTCCTTTTCGACTTTATGCATTAAAATAGCTCCATACCCCTCCGAACTAGCGTCGGTATGTAGCTCTATGGGACGATTGGGATCAAATATCATTAACACCGGCGCGTCGGTCAGAACGGAAATTATCTGTTGTCTTATCTTTTCGTGCCTGTCCGTCCAAGTTATGTGCTTGTTACTAGAAGTGAGTGCGTACAAGGGTTTCATCACTTGTGAAAATTTAGGAATAAATTTTCGGAAGTAAGAGGCCAAACCTATGAACTGCCTAAGCTGTGTGACGGTCGACGGTGCAGGTAAAGAATTCAAAGCTTGTATTTTTCCCGGGTTTGGACGAACTTCTCCGTTACGAATTACATATCCCAAATAAAGTACCGACGTCTTCAGAAAAGAACATTTAGCGAAATTGAAAGAAAATCCGGCGTTTACGAGAGTGTTTAGTACAGTGTGCAACCTTTCTAGAGCTTGATCTATTGAGTCGGCGATTATTAGAACGTCGTCCAAATAAACAACGACATACGAATAAGCGAGGTCGCCTAAGGCCTTGAAAATGGCTCTCTGGAAAACGGCTGGTGCATTTTTCAATCCAAACGGCATCGTCACGTATTCGTATTGACCGTCGGGGGTAACGAACGCAGTATATTCCGTCGAGTTAGGATGAATGGGAATCTGGTGAAATCCGCTAGCCATGTCCAGGCTAATGAAGTATCTCGCACTCTGCAATCTCGCGATTTGGTCAGCAATAAGGGGTAAGGGATACCGATCCGCGACCGTATTTTTATTCAGCGCTCGAAAGTCTACACACAATCTGTCTGAGCCGTCCTTCTTCTTCACGAGTATCATAGGGCTCGCGAACGGCGAATTACTAGGTTTTACAATTTGTGCTTTAATTAATTCGTCTATTCTCTCGCGTACTATTCTTCGCTCTTCCTCGCTAAGCCTGTAAGGGCTTCTCTGCACGGTGACGTTGGGATCAATTAGCCGTATTTCCAACTGGCCCGTACTGACGCGAGTACGCGGGAAACCCGTAATGAATGATTCTTTAAATTTTTCGAGAACAGAGATTAATCGATCTTTATCGTTACCGATCACATCAGTGTCAACCTCGTTAATGTTGACCGCATCTTCCGCGACTTTACCACAAGCGTTAACGACCTTTGTTTTACAAATAACGAGGCTATTTTGCGTGATATTTACGTCGAATCCCTGGCTCAAAATCTCGCGACCAATCATGATGTCGTATTTTAGGTAATCGTCAGCAAGGACATGAAAAACTATCTCCAATGTAAGACCGTTAATACAAACAGTGGACAAAATCTGAAGTGTACTCTTAATACAAGTATTCCCGATCCCCCGCATCACTACCACATCGGTTATTCTTTTACCCGAAAATTTCGAGGCTAGGGACTCTTTGATTAACGAACACTCGGCCCCAGAATCAAAGTAAAATGGATACGACTCACCCAGATGGCTTAATCTACCAGCCGGAGCTTCCACTACACAGGAATCGATCCGGCGTTCGTCAGTGGAATCGTAGTTTCTTTTCCGCGATGATGGGCAATTAGGCGCGATATGTCCCTCCTCGTGGCATTTGAAGCAGGTCACCTTCGACGATGCGGCTGGTCGTTTTTCCTTCGGGTTTCGTATATCCTGCTCCTTCCCCGTTTGTGTTTGCAGGCGACACTCCGTTCTCCTATGTCCGTGAGCACCACAGCGGTAGCACTTAATCCGAGGAACTGATAACCTGCTTCGTTTAGCTTCAGGTTCCGTTAGTGAATTTCTTGGCGAAAATGTCGGCTGATCGTTGTAAGGGAGAATCCTCATTTCATCATGAAATTGGTCCTCCGTCCTGATATTATTCGCGAGCGTTAGTCGCCGAAAGCGTCGATCTTGTGAACTCAGTATATAAAGGGCGAGGGCATTGATCACTTCGGGCATCGTTAGATCTTGCAACTTCATCTGCAGCATGGAGCGGAGGCGACTACCGTACGCTCCCGGGGATTCAGTCTCCGACGGTCGTTCTCTGGATATCCTTATTAACGCCGAAGCGGCTGTCTCTCTGCCACCAAAACGCGAAAGAAATTGTTCCTTAAACGTTGGCCAGGTAAGCTTTCCACCGCGCACCATTTGTGAAAGCCAATGCGCAGCAGAACCCCTTAGGGCGCGATTTAGAGCGGAAAGTAACGCACTATCTTGCATCGGGTGGTCTTTCAAAATCAGATCAGCATGAGAGCACCACGCGGATGGATCGGCGCCCGCGCCTTCGGGGTCAAAACGTGGTAACGTTGCATCCTTAGATTCCGTACTCGGTCTTTGCTCCCCCGGTTTGTGCGCTAGCGTCTGAATTAACTCGCGCATAAGGACCATTTGCTCTTGTAGCACTTTAAACGGTTCTAATCCCACTTCTGATGTCGGATCACGATTCGAATTTTGGGCGCGCGACGACTCTTCATGTGGACTAGCCATCGTTTCACAAAGCCGAGATTTTATTTACACGTATATACAGGACTATCACTAAGCTTAACAAATAATAAGTACAACTAATAATAAGTCTAACAAACACTAAGCCTAATGAATAATACGATCTACGAATAATTAAATTAAATAATACTATTAGCAATGTTCGAGTTCAAACGAATCCACGGTCACCGGGATAACTCCTTAGCGAAACTAACTTAGACGCAAATGCGATCGTCGAAAATGCTCGATGTATCACTCTCCAAGGCAATCGCAAGAATGCCAGCCTCGTGGAGATTTTTCTTCCTGTACGATTGCATTTTGTTTTCTATACCCGTTTGGAAGCATCGAGAAGGTTCCAAACGCCGTTGCTAGGCACACTCGTTGGAAGCATCGAGAAAGTTCCAAACGCCGTTGCTAGGCAGTTTCTGCCTGGAGTTTTGATTACTAATACAATGTATGTCCCATTGCATCGGCACCTCCGAGGCAACATCACACGTGGCTAGGCCCGCTCTCGAGGCCGCATGCCGCCACAACCACATTTCTCGGAAAACACATACAACCACTCCAGACCTCCGTTAGATAAAACATCCATCCCGTGACCGTGGCTACGTTCAGCGACCGATTGTCACCTCGAACCCAATCTCGCTTATTACAAATCTTAAGCAATTACAACTATAATAAAATCTAGGCTAAGGTACTAGAGGATGTTCCCAAAATTTCCAAGGAAAGGCTTCGGCTTTCCTTTCATCTCCGACACGGCCATCCTGACTATCACACGTCCTCGGGTGTACCTTCGTCAACAAAACAAAAGGAAACAAGATTAGTATCATTGTGATTAGCATTCAAAGTGCCAGTTGCATTCTGCGTGCTTTCAGTCGGGTCGTAATGACATGACGGACCATTCTCGATTTCACACCCAAATGGGTCTCATCCTTCGAATCGCACATACTCTCAAAGTTCGTTACATAACCAGCTTCGTAACACGATCGCTGTCAACACTAGACCGCCTCCAGCCTCGTGACATTGTCACTGTCGGTACTAGACCAGCTCCAGCTTCGTGACATCGTCGCTGTCGGTACTAAACCGGCTCCCAGCTTCGTGACATCGTCACTTCCAGTGCCTGACCGCACTGAACTCTATCCCATGGCCGCACCTGGGCTCATATAATTCTACGATCCTCTGGGATCGGGGTACTCACATCGCCATGGTCACTGTTCTCGTCATCACAACAGACATCCAACTCCGCAGGAATGCAACTATCCGGCATTTTCCTTAACCTGTCATGACTGTACTTGTATGACCTTTTCCCATCCAGTGTTTTCAAGGTATATCGGTCTCCTTCCAGGACCTCCGATATCACAAACGGACCCCTGAATTTTGGATCCAATTTTGTCTGGTTCCTTTCTTCATTTTGGCGTAGTACCAAATCACCGAGATTAAACCTAACTACTTTAGCTTTGGTTTTATCGAATCTCTCTTTGTCATACCTAGCACTAGTTTCCATCTCTTTTATTGCCTGTTGTCTTACACTGGAGATATCTATTTCTTTTTCCTCGATGTTATCAGGTAGTAATAAGTCATACGGTCTTGCTGCTCTACCAATCAATAACTCTAAAGGACTCGATTTGGTTACGCGGTTGATGGTGCAATTCAAAGCCAATTGCATCTCCCCGATCGCGTCTTGCCATGAACGCCCGGTCGTTTCTACCGTTGTGAACATATTTTTTAACGTGCTCATAACACGTTCTACTTGCCCATTGGCCCTACTTGTACCGGTCGCGATCAAATGAACTTTGATTTGTTTGCTTGCACAGAATTCTCGAAATTCCCGGCCCGTGAAACATCTACCCTGATCTGCTATTATCCGACAGGGACTACCGAACAAAAACACGGCGGACTTAAGTGCCTTGATAACGCTAAGCGAATCCAATTTGCGTGTGTGATGTAAGTGCACGAATTTCGTAAAGGCATCGATCAAGACGACGACATACTCTTTCGAGTCATTCTTGCCACTCAGCTTGCCCGTTATGTCCATGTGCACCGTATGCCACGGTATGCCGGTCTTAGGTATAGGATGCAGTTCAGCCTGTATTTTACCTGAACTAGCCTTCGAAACTCTACAAGCATGGCAGTTCTCGACAAATTTGCGAACATACTTCGCCATTCCCTCGAACCAATAATACTCATAGAGCTTCTCGAGCGTTTTATCCCATCCTAAGTGCATAATTGACTGATGCACATGGTTGATGACGGACCATCTAAAACCTCTCGGAACAATGGGTGAGCAAAGGGTTCTGCCCTTTCGTTGTATTTTACGGTAAAGTGTACCGGATCGCAGTTCGTAGGTATTCGCGATATCTTCCGCGAGCTCTTCGTTCTGTAATTTATTAACGATTTCGGAGATTTGCGGATCGCGACGTTGTTCCGCTAATAGCCAATCTTCGGAGATCTCAGCCAGATTAATCTCTTTCTCTGCGACCTTGTCTATCATACGTCGATTCAAGTCTACGGGGTTTCGCGAAAAGAAATCTACGTGGGCCATTCGTTTACTCTCTCGATACATGATGTCAAAATCGAATGTTTGCAAATAAGCCCACCACCTATAAACCCGGTCGTTTAAGTTTACTTTGTTGCTGGAGGCTTTCAAAGAATTACAGTCGGTAACTACTAAGAATTTCCGTCCATGTAAGTAGTGTCGGAAATGCTTGACGGCGCTTACTACTGCTAGTGTCTCCAGTTCGTACGAATGATACTTAGATTCCGCGGGACTGGTCCTTTTACTATAATATTCGATGACTCTGTTTTCCTTTTCGACTTTATGCATTAAAATAGCTCCATACCCCTCCGAACTAGCGTCGGTATGTAGCTCTATGGGACGATTGGGATCAAATATCATTAACACCGGCGCGTCGGTCAGAACGGAAATTATCTGTTGTCTTATCTTTTCGTGCCTGTCCGTCCAAGTTATGTGCTTGTTACTAGAAGTGAGTGCGTACAAGGGTTTCATCACTTGTGAAAATTTAGGAATAAATTTTCGGAAGTAAGAGGCCAAACCTATGAACTGCCTAAGCTGTGTGACGGTCGACGGTGCAGGTAAAGAATTCAAAGCTTGTATTTTTCCCGGGTTTGGACGAACTTCTCCGTTACGAATTACATATCCCAAATAAAGTACCGACGTCTTCAGAAAAGAACATTTAGCGAAATTGAAAGAAAATCCGGCGTTTACGAGAGTGTTTAGTACAGTGTGCAACCTTTCTAGAGCTTGATCTATTGAGTCGGCGATTATTAGAACGTCGTCCAAATAAACAACGACATACGAATAAGCGAGGTCGCCTAAGGCCTTGAAAATGGCTCTCTGGAAAACGGCTGGTGCATTTTTCAATCCAAACGGCATCGTCACGTATTCGTATTGACCGTCGGGGGTAACGAACGCAGTATATTCCGTCGAGTTAGGATGAATGGGAATCTGGTGAAATCCGCTAGCCATGTCCAGGCTAATGAAGTATCTCGCACTCTGCAATCTCGCGATTTGGTCAGCAATAAGGGGTAAGGGATACCGATCCGCGACCGTATTTTTATTCAGCGCTCGAAAGTCTACACACAATCTGTCTGAGCCGTCCTTCTTCTTCACGAGTATCATAGGGCTCGCGAACGGCGAATTACTAGGTTTTACAATTTGTGCTTTAATTAATTCGTCTATTCTCTCGCGTACTATTCTTCGCTCTTCCTCGCTAAGCCTGTAAGGGCTTCTCTGCACGGTGACGTTGGGATCAATTAGCCGTATTTCCAACTGGCCCGTACTGACGCGAGTACGCGGGAAACCCGTAATGAATGATTCTTTAAATTTTTCGAGAACAGAGATTAATCGATCTTTATCGTTACCGATCACATCAGTGTCAACCTCGTTAATGTTGACCGCATCTTCCGCGACTTTACCACAAGCGTTAACGACCTTTGTTTTACAAATAACGAGGCTATTTTGCGTGATATTTACGTCGAATCCCTGGCTCAAAATCTCGCGACCAATCATGATGTCGTATTTTAGGTAATCGTCAGCAAGGACATGAAAAACTATCTCCAATGTAAGACCGTTAATACAAACAGTGGACAAAATCTGAAGTGTACTCTTAATACAAGTATTCCCGATCCCCCGCATCACTACCACATCGGTTATTCTTTTACCCGAAAATTTCGAGGCTAGGGACTCTTTGATTAACGAACACTCGGCCCCAGAATCAAAGTAAAATGGATACGACTCACCCAGATGGCTTAATCTACCAGCCGGAGCTTCCACTACACAGGAATCGATCCGGCGTTCGTCAGTGGAATCGTAGTTTCTTTTCCGCGATGATGGGCAATTAGGCGCGATATGTCCCTCCTCGTGGCATTTGAAGCAGGTCACCTTCGACGATGCGGCTGGTCGTTTTTCCTTCGGGTTTCGTATATCCTGCTCCTTCCCCGTTTGTGTTTGCAGGCGACACTCCGTTCTCCTATGTCCGTGAGCACCACAGCGGTAGCACTTAATCCGAGGAACTGATAACCTGCTTCGTTTAGCTTCAGGTTCCGTTAGTGAATTTCTTGGCGAAAATGTCGGCTGATCGTTGTAAGGGAGAATCCTCATTTCATCATGAAATTGGTCCTCCGTCCTGATATTATTCGCGAGCGTTAGTCGCCGAAAGCGTCGATCTTGTGAACTCAGTATATAAAGGGCGAGGGCATTGATCACTTCGGGCATCGTTAGATCTTGCAACTTCATCTGCAGCATGGAGCGGAGGCGACTACCGTACGCTCCCGGGGATTCAGTCTCCGACGGTCGTTCTCTGGATATCCTTATTAACGCCGAAGCGGCTGTCTCTCTGCCACCAAAACGCGAAAGAAATTGTTCCTTAAACGTTGGCCAGGTAAGCTTTCCACCGCGCACCATTTGTGAAAGCCAATGCGCAGCAGAACCCCTTAGGGCGCGATTTAGAGCGGAAAGTAACGCACTATCTTGCATCGGGTGGTCTTTCAAAATCAGATCAGCATGAGAGCACCACGCGGATGGATCGGCGCCCGCGCCTTCGGGGTCAAAACGTGGTAACGTTGCATCCTTAGATTCCGTACTCGGTCTTTGCTCCCCCGGTTTGTGCGCTAGCGTCTGAATTAACTCGCGCATAAGGACCATTTGCTCTTGTAGCACTTTAAACGGTTCTAATCCCACTTCTGATGTCGGATCACGATTCGAATTTTGGGCGCGCGACGACTCTTCATGTGGACTAGCCATCGTTTCACAAAGCCGAGATTTTATTTACACGTATATACAGGTCTATCACTAAGCTTAATAAATAATAAGTACAACTAACAATAAGTCTAACAAACACTAAGCCTAATGAATAATACGATCTACGAATAATTAAATTAAATAATACTATTAGCAATGTTTGAGTTCAAACGAATCCACGGTCACCGGGATAACTCCTTACTAAGCGAAACTAACTTAGACGCAAATGCGATCGTCGAAAATGCTCGATGTATCACTCTCCAAGGCAATCGCAAGAATGCCAGCCTCGTGGAGATTTTTCTTCCTGTACGATTGCATTTTGTTTTCTATACCCGTTTGGAAGCATCGAGAAGGTTCCAAACGCCGTTGCTAGGCACACTCGTTGGAAGCATCGAGAAAGTTCCAAACGCCGTTGCTAGGCAGTTTCTGCCTGGAGTTTTGATTACTAATACAATGTATGTCCCATTGCATCGGCACCTCCGAGGCAACATCACACGTGGCTAGGCCCGCTCTCGAGGCCGCATGCCGCCACAACCACATTTCTCGGAAAACACATACAACCACTCCAGACCTCCGTTAGATAAAACATCCATCCCGTGACCGTGGCTACGTTCAGCGACCGATTGTCACCTCGAACCCAATCTCGCTTATTACAAATCTTAAGCAATTACAACTATAATAAAATCTAGGCTAAGGTACTAGAGGATGTTCCCAAAATTTCCAAGGAAAGGCTTCGGCTTTCCTTTCATCTCCGACACGGCCATCCTGACTATCACACGTCCTCGGGTGTACCTTCGTCAACAAAACAAAAGGAAACAAGATTAGTATCATTGTGATTAGCATTCAAAGTGCCAGTTGCATTCTGCGTGCTTTCAGTCGGGTCGTAATGACATGACGGACCATTCTCGATTTCACACCCAAATGGGTCTCATCCTTCGAATCGCACATACTCTCAAAGTTCGTTACATAACCAGCTTCGTAACACGATCGCTGTCAACACTAGACCGCCTCCAGCCTCGTGACATTGTCACTGTCGGTACTAGACCAGCTCCAGCTTCGTGACATCGTCGCTGTCGGTACTAAACCGGCTCCCAGCTTCGTGACATCGTCACTTCCAGTGCCTGACCGCACTGAACTCTATCCCATGGCCGCACCTGGGCTCATATAATTCTACGATCCTCTGGGATCGGGGTACTCACATCGCCATGGTCACTGTTCTCGTCATCACAACAGACATCCAACTCCGCAGGAATGCAACTATCCGGCATTTTCCTTAACCTGTCATGACTGTACTTGTATGACCTTTTCCCATCCAGTGTTTTCAAGGTATATCGGTCTCCTTCCAGGACCTCCGATATCACAAACGGACCCCTGAATTTTGGATCCAATTTTGTCTGGTTCCTTTCTTCATTTTGGCGTAGTACCAAATCACCGAGATTAAACCTAACTACTTTAGCTTTGGTTTTATCGAATCTCTCTTTGTCATACCTAGCACTAGTTTCCATCTCTTTTATTGCCTGTTGTCTTACACTGGAGATATCTATTTCTTTTTCCTCGATGTTATCAGGTAGTAATAAGTCATACGGTCTTGCTGCTCTACCAATCAATAACTCTAAAGGACTCGATTTGGTTACGCGGTTGATGGTGCAATTCAAAGCCAATTGCATCTCCCCGATCGCGTCTTGCCATGAACGCCCGGTCGTTTCTACCGTTGTGAACATATTTTTTAACGTGCTCATAACACGTTCTACTTGCCCATTGGCCCTACTTGTACCGGTCGCGATCAAATGAACTTTGATTTGTTTGCTTGCACAGAATTCTCGAAATTCCCGGCCCGTGAAACATCTACCCTGATCTGCTATTATCCGACAGGGACTACCGAACAAAAACACGGCGGACTTAAGTGCCTTGATAACGCTAAGCGAATCCAATTTGCGTGTGTGATGTAAGTGCACGAATTTCGTAAAGGCATCGATCAAGACGACGACATACTCTTTCGAGTCATTCTTGCCACTCAGCTTGCCCGTTATGTCCATGTGCACCGTATGCCACGGTATGCCGGTCTTAGGTATAGGATGCAGTTCAGCCTGTATTTTACCTGAACTAGCCTTCGAAACTCTACAAGCATGGCAGTTCTCGACAAATTTGCGAACATACTTCGCCATTCCCTCGAACCAATAATACTCATAGAGCTTCTCGAGCGTTTTATCCCATCCTAAGTGCATAATTGACTGATGCACATGGTTGATGACGGACCATCTAAAACCTCTCGGAACAATGGGTGAGCAAAGGGTTCTGCCCTTTCGTTGTATTTTACGGTAAAGTGTACCGGATCGCAGTTCGTAGGTATTCGCGATATCTTCCGCGAGCTCTTCGTTCTGTAATTTATTAACGATTTCGGAGATTTGCGGATCGCGACGTTGTTCCGCTAATAGCCAATCTTCGGAGATCTCAGCCAGATTAATCTCTTTCTCTGCGACCTTGTCTATCATACGTCGATTCAAGTCTACGGGGTTTCGCGAAAAGAAATCTACGTGGGCCATTCGTTTACTCTCTCGATACATGATGTCAAAATCGAATGTTTGCAAATAAGCCCACCACCTATAAACCCGGTCGTTTAAGTTTACTTTGTTGCTGGAGGCTTTCAAAGAATTACAGTCGGTAACTACTAAGAATTTCCGTCCATGTAAGTAGTGTCGGAAATGCTTGACGGCGCTTACTACTGCTAGTGTCTCCAGTTCGTACGAATGATACTTAGATTCCGCGGGACTGGTCCTTTTACTATAATATTCGATGACTCTGTTTTCCTTTTCGACTTTATGCATTAAAATAGCTCCATACCCCTCCGAACTAGCGTCGGTATGTAGCTCTATGGGACGATTGGGATCAAATATCATTAACACCGGCGCGTCGGTCAGAACGGAAATTATCTGTTGTCTTATCTTTTCGTGCCTGTCCGTCCAAGTTATGTGCTTGTTACTAGAAGTGAGTGCGTACAAGGGTTTCATCACTTGTGAAAATTTAGGAATAAATTTTCGGAAGTAAGAGGCCAAACCTATGAACTGCCTAAGCTGTGTGACGGTCGACGGTGCAGGTAAAGAATTCAAAGCTTGTATTTTTCCCGGGTTTGGACGAACTTCTCCGTTACGAATTACATATCCCAAATAAAGTACCGACGTCTTCAGAAAAGAACATTTAGCGAAATTGAAAGAAAATCCGGCGTTTACGAGAGTGTTTAGTACAGTGTGCAACCTTTCTAGAGCTTGATCTATTGAGTCGGCGATTATTAGAACGTCGTCCAAATAAACAACGACATACGAATAAGCGAGGTCGCCTAAGGCCTTGAAAATGGCTCTCTGGAAAACGGCTGGTGCATTTTTCAATCCAAACGGCATCGTCACGTATTCGTATTGACCGTCGGGGGTAACGAACGCAGTATATTCCGTCGAGTTAGGATGAATGGGAATCTGGTGAAATCCGCTAGCCATGTCCAGGCTAATGAAGTATCTCGCACTCTGCAATCTCGCGATTTGGTCAGCAATAAGGGGTAAGGGATACCGATCCGCGACCGTATTTTTATTCAGCGCTCGAAAGTCTACACACAATCTGTCTGAGCCGTCCTTCTTCTTCACGAGTATCATAGGGCTCGCGAACGGCGAATTACTAGGTTTTACAATTTGTGCTTTAATTAATTCGTCTATTCTCTCGCGTACTATTCTTCGCTCTTCCTCGCTAAGCCTGTAAGGGCTTCTCTGCACGGTGACGTTGGGATCAATTAGCCGTATTTCCAACTGGCCCGTACTGACGCGAGTACGCGGGAAACCCGTAATGAATGATTCTTTAAATTTTTCGAGAACAGAGATTAATCGATCTTTATCGTTACCGATCACATCAGTGTCAACCTCGTTAATGTTGACCGCATCTTCCGCGACTTTACCACAAGCGTTAACGACCTTTGTTTTACAAATAACGAGGCTATTTTGCGTGATATTTACGTCGAATCCCTGGCTCAAAATCTCGCGACCAATCATGATGTCGTATTTTAGGTAATCGTCAGCAAGGACATGAAAAACTATCTCCAATGTAAGACCGTTAATACAAACAGTGGACAAAATCTGAAGTGTACTCTTAATACAAGTATTCCCGATCCCCCGCATCACTACCACATCGGTTATTCTTTTACCCGAAAATTTCGAGGCTAGGGACTCTTTGATTAACGAACACTCGGCCCCAGAATCAAAGTAAAATGGATACGACTCACCCAGATGGCTTAATCTACCAGCCGGAGCTTCCACTACACAGGAATCGATCCGGCGTTCGTCAGTGGAATCGTAGTTTCTTTTCCGCGATGATGGGCAATTAGGCGCGATATGTCCCTCCTCGTGGCATTTGAAGCAGGTCACCTTCGACGATGCGGCTGGTCGTTTTTCCTTCGGGTTTCGTATATCCTGCTCCTTCCCCGTTTGTGTTTGCAGGCGACACTCCGTTCTCCTATGTCCGTGAGCACCACAGCGGTAGCACTTAATCCGAGGAACTGATAACCTGCTTCGTTTAGCTTCAGGTTCCGTTAGTGAATTTCTTGGCGAAAATGTCGGCTGATCGTTGTAAGGGAGAATCCTCATTTCATCATGAAATTGGTCCTCCGTCCTGATATTATTCGCGAGCGTTAGTCGCCGAAAGCGTCGATCTTGTGAACTCAGTATATAAAGGGCGAGGGCATTGATCACTTCGGGCATCGTTAGATCTTGCAACTTCATCTGCAGCATGGAGCGGAGGCGACTACCGTACGCTCCCGGGGATTCAGTCTCCGACGGTCGTTCTCTGGATATCCTTATTAACGCCGAAGCGGCTGTCTCTCTGCCACCAAAACGCGAAAGAAATTGTTCCTTAAACGTTGGCCAGGTAAGCTTTCCACCGCGCACCATTTGTGAAAGCCAATGCGCAGCAGAACCCCTTAGGGCGCGATTTAGAGCGGAAAGTAACGCACTATCTTGCATCGGGTGGTCTTTCAAAATCAGATCAGCATGAGAGCACCACGCGGATGGATCGGCGCCCGCGCCTTCGGGGTCAAAACGTGGTAACGTTGCATCCTTAGATTCCGTACTCGGTCTTTGCTCCCCCGGTTTGTGCGCTAGCGTCTGAATTAACTCGCGCATAAGGACCATTTGCTCTTGTAGCACTTTAAACGGTTCTAATCCCACTTCTGATGTCGGATCACGATTCGAATTTTGGGCGCGCGACGACTCTTCATGTGGACTAGCCATCGTTTCACAAAGCCGAGATTTTATTTACACGTATATACAGGACTATCACTAAGCTTAACAAATAATAAGTACAACTAATAATAAGTCTAACAAACACTAAGCCTAATGAATAATACGATCTACGAATAATTAAATTAAATAATACTATTAGCAATGTTCGAGTTCAAACGAATCCACGGTCACCGGGATAACTCCTTAGCGAAACTAACTTAGACGCAAATGCGATCGTCGAAAATGCTCGATGTATCACTCTCCAAGGCAATCGCAAGAATGTCAGCCTCGTGGAGATTTTTCTTCCTGTACGATTGCATTTTGTTTTCTATACCCGTTTGGAAGCATCGAGAAGGTTCCAAACGCCGTTGCTAGGCACACTCGTTGGAAGCATCGAGAAAGTTCCAAACGCCGTTGCTAGGCAGTTTCTGCCTGGAGTTTTGATTACTAATACAATGTATGTCCCATTGCATCGGCACCTCCGAGGCAACATCACACGTGGCTAGGCCCGCTCTCGAGGCCGCATGCCGCCACAACCACATTTCTCGGAAAACACATACAACCACTCCAGACCTCCGTTAGATAAAACATCCATCCCGTGACCGTGGCTACGTTCAGCGACCGATTGTCACCTCGAACCCAATCTCGCTTATTACAAATCTTAAGCAATTACAACTATAATAAAATCTAGGCTAAGGTACTAGAGGATGTTCCCAAAATTTCCAAGGAAAGGCTTCGGCTTTCCTTTCATCTCCGACATATATATTTCCAACACTTAGATTACACTGTCGAAGAGAAATAAATAGATAACAACTTGTCGCACGAAGATGCGATAGATATGTACGCTAGAGTTGGCCTCTTATAATGGAAGTTAATGTATTGATGGACGTAGCACTATAATATATTTAGGAGAGGAGATGTATGTTCGACAACACCGAGAACCGACAAAAGGTTTGCGTGAAGTATGCGACTCTCGCGCTATGTGTAGACTGCCGCGTTAGGCGTTAGTTTTTAGACTGACTGTCGCTCTTTTTCTAATACGGAAGGAAAGTTCGGTGTGGGTGTGCCCCTGTGTCTAAAGAACGCGGATTCGTTGTTCCCACTTTCGTTAGGAAAAGTGAGGGTAACGAACCGCGGTGTCGATTGGTCATGACCTGCACTACTGCTCGAAGGGATGAGTAGGAAGTCTCCTACCATCGTGGTGTATAGATGACCGTGTGCGTGAGGAAAACCTAGCTTGTTTTATTAGAGGGCTATTCGGATTTTCCTAATGGGTGCATACCCGCTTTCTCCGTGTTTTAAGTGCGCCTAATAAACCCAAGAACATCTCTAAAAACCGACGGTGTTTCGAGAATATTTTTAAGCTTTAGAAATTCTTCAAGACAAACGGATTGAAGACACATGGCGAAACAATACAGGGAAGTGAAAGTTATGGTGGGTCCTTAGGTTTATTGAGGGTCGAAGTGACGTTACGCAGGCCGGTTGTTGTCCGGTCGCGCGGGCTGGCGTGCAGATGTTTTAGGCGGCGTAACATATTAATTATAATCATTTATAAAATCAAATTATATTCAACATTACTATATGTTTATAAAGACCGAGTATCCATGTGAGCATATATATGAGTATTGTAATAAACGACGAAATGACTTCGTTTACATATTTCGTAGTGAAGAAGTCTGATACCCTCAAACTTCGTTAATATGAAAATTGAATTATGATTACGATGGTATGGAGCAGTTGTATCATTTGAGTATACACGAGATACTTAATAGTATAATTTCAGTAAAATTCGGGATATGGAATATGAAAATATATGTGAAAGTCTAACTTTGTCTGTCCGTTATGATAAATATTATCAAATTTCACGTGCAAGAAAATACTTCGCGACAGGCTGGTTTCTGAATCAAAACAAATTTCGAACGTTTTTTTGTGTTTTCAAAGATGTGTTTTGATAAAGATATCGCCTGAGGATATTTCGAGTAATAGAGTTCATTTAGAGTCCATTGTTATTCATTGATATAAATATTACTTGCATTGAATCCTGCTTTATGTTTAATAAATATGTATATTCTTCATTAATTATCTTCATTCAGTTTAATTGTTCATTAAAGTAATAAAGTAAAATAAAGTATAGATGAACTTTCGGACGTTCAATAGGAGACACGTTCTCGAAGGAGCACGCCAACGGGAGTCGTAAATTCCCGTTTTCTTTTATTATTTCTTGTGGGATAATAAGGGTAGTTGATTGAAGATAACGCTGCTATTAACAGGTTACTATATATTTTAATGATCCAACAACTTTAGTGTGATACAAGATTGAGTATTTGAAATGACAACTACGAACGAGTACGACCTGAGTCTCCTTTCGTGCTGACGATGATGATGACTGTTTTCGACTTGTAGATTCGTGCTGTTCTTTGCACTGTCCTCTGACTCGAGTTGATAGATTCGCTGATGAGATTTGATTGTCACTTGATTGTTCTGTCGTGATGAGAACAAGTGAAGTTCGTTCTTGTGTGATTACGGAGGAAAGCTCGGAGTGAGTGTGTCTTTTGAACTAAGAACGTGGATTCGTTGTTCACACTTTTCGTTAGAACAGTGAGAATAACGATCCGCAATGCCCATTGGTTATAGCCAATGTTAATAAATGAAGATTGGAGAAGGAAGCCTCCTACCGACGTGGCTCAGGGGTGACCTTGTTCATGGTAAAAACCGGCTTTTCCGTTAGACAAATATCCACCTTTTCCGTTAGATAACTACCTGCTTTCTCCGTAATTTGTAAGAACGCGCAATAGACTTAAGGACTGTTTTAAGTACCAGCTATAAACCGAAAATACTTGCAGGATTAAAGGTCCCTGCAAGCTAATAAGATTCGGTTTATGGTGGGGCCTTTGGTTTATTGAGGGTCTGTCTAATGGCGCTTGGGCGTTGACGGCCACGCAATGAAGGACATCGCACAGACCTACTTCACGCGACGTAACAATGTAACGACAAACGCATAATTGTCACCAAGCTGCGAGTTCTAGAAACGTCGATTCGCCTTCGGTCTGTTATTACAAAGAAGGTGGTATACGCGATCATAGGCGCGAACGGTGGCGGTGCAATCAGTATCATTTGGGGACTCAAACGGATTGCACCGCGAGGTTCTGACGAATAAAATTAAAATCGCTTAGTCTAACAAATACATCGACAAATATCATACAGTCGATTCGAATTATTCTAATAAAATAATTGTACTCATCGTTAAATCATTTGTGACGAGCTCATTATAATATTAAATATTGTTAAAGATACAAGTTTATATTAACCCTGTCAATTCAGTGTTAAACTCATTTGAACCACCTCCGTTGCTTAATCGAAACAGGGGAACGACTAATTCGCGGCGTCGATTATTAGAATCGTACACTTTATCCATAGAATCGTAACATAATACGTTATAGCGTTATACCATATAACGTAATACGTTATGACGTTATAACATATAACGTAATGCTTCATAGCGTTATACCATATGACGTTATACCATATAACGCAATACGTTATAACGTTATACCATATAAGGTAATAGGCTATAACGTTATACCATAAAACACAATACGTTGTAACGATATACCATATAACGTTATACCTTATAACGTAATACGTTATAACGTTATACCATATAACGTAATACGTTATTACGTATTACCATGTAACGTTATACCATATATGGTAATACGTTATAAAGTTATACCATACAACGTTATACCATATAACGTAAAAAGTTATTGCGTTCTACCATAGGACGTTATACCATTTAACGGTTTACGTTATTCCGTTATACCATATAACGGAATACGTCGTAACGTTTACTATATGACGTTATATCATATAACGTAAAACCATATAACGTAATACGTTATAACGATATACCATATAACGTAATACGTTATAACGTTATACACTATAGCGTAATACGTTATAACGTTATACCATATAACGTAATACGTGATACCGTTATACCGTATAACGTAACACGTTATAACGTTATGCCACATAACGTAACACGTTAAAGCATTATACCACATAACGTAATACGTTATAACGTTATACCATATAACGTAATACGTTATAACGTTATACCTTATAACGTAATACGTTGTAACGTTATACTATACGACGTTATATCATATAACGTAATACCATATAACGTAATACGTGATACCGTTATACCATATAACGTAATACGTTATAACATTATACCACATAACGTAATACGTTATAACGTTATACCACATAACGTAATACGTTAAAGCATTATACCACATAACGTAATACGTTATAACGTTATACCATATAACGTAATACGTTATAACGTTATACCTTATAACGTAATACGTCGTAACGTTTACTATATGACGTTATATCATATAACGTAAAACCATATAACGTAATACGTTATAACGATATACCATATAACGTAATACGTTATAACGTTATACCATATAACGTAATACGTTATAACGATATTCCATATAACGTAATACGTTATAACGTTATACCTTATAACGTAATACGTCGTAACGTTTACTATATGACGTTATATCATATAACGTAAAACCATATAACGTAATACGTTATAACGATATACCATATAACGTAATACGTTATAACGTTATACACTATAGCGTAATACGTTATAACGTTATACCATATAACGTAATACGTGATACCGTTATACCGTATAACGTAACACGTTATAACGTTATGCCACATAACGTAACACGTTATAACGTTATACCATATAACATAATACGTTATAACGTTATGCCATATAACGTAATACGTTATAACGATATACCATATAACGTAATACGTTATAACGTTATACAATACAACGTAATACGTTATAACGTTATACCATATAACGTAATACGTTATAGCGTTATACCACATAACGTAATACGTTATAACGTTATACTATATGACGTTATATCATATAACGTAATACGTTATAACGTTATACCATATAACGTAATACGTTATAACGATATACCATATAACGTAATACGTTATAACGTTATACCATATAACGTAATACGTTATAACGATATTCTATATAACGTAATACGTTATAACGTTATACCTTATAACGTAATACGTCGTAACGTTTACTATATGACGTTATATCATATAACGTAAAAGCATATAACGTAATACGTTATAACGATATACCATATAACGTAATACGTTATAACGTTATACACTATAGCGTAATACGTTATAACGTTATACCATATAACGTAATACGTGATACCGTTATACCGTATAACGTAACACGTTATAACGTTATACCACATAACGTAATACGTTATAACGTTATACTATATGACGTTATATCATATAACGTAATACGTTATAACGTTATACCATATAACGTAATACGTTATAACGATATACCATATAACGTAATACGTTATAACGATATACCATATAACGTAATACGTTATAACGTTATACAATACAACGTAATACGTTATAACGTTATACCATATAACGTAATACGTTATAGCGTTATACCACATAACGTAATACGTTATAACGTTATACTATATGACGTTATATCATATAACGTAATACGTTATAGCGTTATACCACATAACGTAATACGTTATAACGTTATACTATATGACGTTATACCATATAACGTTTTACGTTATACCTTTATACCATATAACGCAATACGTTATAACGTTATACGATAAAACGTAATACGTTATAACCTTGTACCATATAACGTTATACCAAATAACGTAATAAGTTATAACGTTTGTACCATATAACGTAATACGTTGTAACGTTATACCATGTAACGTAAAACCATATAACGTAATACGTTATAACGATATACCATATAACGTAATACGTTATAACGTTATACACTATAGCGTAATACGTTATCACGTTATACCATATAACGTAATACGTTATAAAGTACTACCGTATATTGTATTACGTTATAACGTTATACCGTATAACGTAATACGTTATAACGTTGTAACATATAACCATTATATATTCATATAAAATGATAAAAATGGATATCGTATTAAATCGTTGAAGGCGCCAATTTGTGATAAAATTAAGTAATTGTTGAATTTGATTTTGTCATAATGGAAAAACCGTCCTTTACTATGTTAAGAGATCGTTACCGTTTGATTGACATCTCGTCACCTTGTCAATGTATATAAGGAACACGGAAGTCGCGCGCGTGCTCTTTTGTGCCTGAAATTCCGGATAGTGAACATCGAAGAAGAACATAAATATAAGGTAAATGAAAAAAATATCAAATAACAACATTGCAACCAGTAATTTATAACGTCTAAACCATTAATTTACAACACTTATGCTATTAATTTATAACATTTAAGCAATTAATTTATCACATTTAAACTATTAATTTATAACATTTATACTATTAATTTATAACATTCAAGCTATTAATTTGCAACATCTAAGCCACTAATTTACAATATTTAAACTGTTATTTTATACATTTAAGCCATTAATTTATAACATTTAGACTATTAATTTATAACATTTAAGCCATTAATTTATAGCATTTAAGCCATTTATTTATAACATTGAAGCTATTAATTTATAGCATTTAAGCTATTAATTTACAACATTTAAGCCATTAATATTAACCAATTACTCCATTAGTTCTTAACAAATATACCAATAATTTCTAATCATATTCTCCCATTAATTCAAGGTAATTATGCTCTTAATTTATAACAGTTGTACCATTATTCGGAAGCAACTCTACGTTCATTGATTTAAATAAATACCATCAATTCGTAGTGACTGTATTAATGATTTATTTTGTTTTATTTTATTAACGAAATCTTTCAAGTCCCTGAAGTGCTATTTTGTTTCTATATAGCATTATTTTTTAATTTTAAAGACAGTATTTAATTTCTCATTTCACTGTTTCGTATAAAACCAGTGGTAACACAGAGTGTAATTTTAAGATGTAATTTTAAGATGTAATTTTCCATATTTGCTCAAAACCAAGGAAATAACATGATATCCATGGAATCAAGGAAGCAAGTGCAATTTAACCGAAGGCAACCACATCTTATCTATAGCTGCACATGAGTCAGAGGACATTTCAGATCATGTTGTTGTTTTGCCTCGGAGTATCAAGACCGTTAGATTACAAGTAATGTAAGAACAAATACACTCCGGGCAAAACAATATCGCCGCTACAATGTCGCTTTATTATAAAATAATTTTACATCTCTGCTTCCAATGTTTAAAAACTGTTTATGTAAATGGGACCCGAGCGTAGTTACCTCCTCGTGGTGGGTCCCGGTAATTGGTATCGTTTCCCAAATCATAATACACCAAGCACTATTTTGAATATTAGTATTATTATTTGAAAAACGATATCAAGCTAAAAACTACTTGAATATAGTCTGGTCTCGATCATCCAAAATAGTTTTGGTAATCTAGACTGGACTAATATCCCCCCGCGGGGGCGCCGTTCTACATCGTGGGACATCGTGGGACACCGTGGGATGCGAGCGTTTTAGCCTTAATTAATCATAAGATAGATGCCTATGTTATGTGCATTGTAAGCTCATTCTGTACAAAGATACTTACCTATCTTGGAACGAAAAATAAAAATCTCGTCTCTCGTGATCCCCTCGCTTACCACACTGGAAAAACTGTTCACGCGATTTATCCGTTCACGGTCGCTCATTTCTTTCAAACCGTAGCGTGACGTACTCGCTCGCGCGTATTCCGGGTACGTGCGGGTCAACGTGCACTGGACAACTCTTTAGATTCGTAAGTCGCCCCAAGGACACCTTTGTCTTGGTGACTGCTCGACGACTGCTCGACGTTCGCATCGGATCGCGGGGGTTGTCGTCGCGCCGGTGATGCTTGCGATTCTGTTGGGGATTCAGTCGTGGATCCGCAGTCCTGTCCGATTGGTACTTCGGTACTCGGTCAGGGACCTGCAATTTCACGTCCTCCGTAATTCTGTTCGGGCCCGCGGGAGTGGACCCCACTGTGCAGTTGAGGTCAATGCCTTCGTAATCCTGTTCAGCGGTCCCTCCCCGTGAGTGGACCCCACTGTTCAGTTGAGGCCTCTTGCCTTCGTAATCCTGTTCAGCGGTCCATCCCCGGGTTCCACATGTTCAGTTGGAGTGTGTTAAGTTGCTGGCCTATGTGCTGGATCCACGGCTGAATTGCCAGTGGATCACTGGCATCATCGGTCGGCGCCATCGACCGCGACTCGTGTAAGTTTCGAACGGCGAAACAGGAATCGAGTTACGGTCAATTCTTGGGCTTTCCGCTGAACCTCGGGGTTATCTCGTGTACGAGGGTACGTCGCGTAGGTTTGTTAGTTCTTTCGAGAGATCGCGATCTCGTTCGTTTCGGGCGCGCCGCGATTTTTTCCTTTATCATCTGATTCATCGGGCATCTTCTTGCTTTCCCATTTTTAAGGGAAACTTATAGAGATCACGTTAGAGCTTATAACTTTTCAATATCTTCAATATCTTATAGTGTCGCAAAAGTAGAACGTTAAGCAGTTTAGTACAGCGACTCGTATGTCCCTTCTGCAAGGCACGAAATGGTATATACAGTGTCAGTAGCTACATTTTCTTCTTTTCGTTCCTAGTTAGATAAATGTGTGTTTGATACCGAATGCTGCCAGTAGGGATGCGAATTATTGTATGATATTTGTACTGATCGATGTAATCGTTGTGTGGGAGATGGATGTTGCGTTACGTAGGCTTTGTTCTACGTTTGTAAATATTCATGTAAGCGCTGCGTTGGAGATATGTGTATCGCAGTTAGGCTACGAAAAAACTATTTCCATACGCAGGCCCATGGTTAAGTAGAGTCAAAACTCGACATTCTGCCAACAGGTTGAATGTCGAGATCGATGTGTAGTGTTACATAACCCATGGGCGGGTCTCGCGCGTAGTCACCTCCTCGTGGTGAGACCTGGTAATTGGCATCCTTTTCCAAAAATTAATCAGTTGATTAATCTTTGGAAAACGATGCCAAGCAAAGAACTACGCACCAGTCCAGTTTGGATCTCCAAATGCCGCCAAAAGAATTTTGGATGATCTAGACTGGACTGCACCGTGGGACCCCGTGGGATACCGTCGGTCTAGTTTGGGTCTCCAAAAGCCTCCAACAGAATTTTGGATGATCTAGACTGGACTGCAACGTGGGACATCGTTGGACATCGTTGGACACCGTTGGACGGCGTTGGACATCGTTGGACACCGTTGGACATCGTTGGACGTCGTTGGACGTCGTTGGACAACGTTGGACAACGTTGGACACCGTTGGACAACGTTGGACACCGTTGGACACCGTTGGACAACGTTGGACAACGTTGGACACCGTTGGACACCGTTGGACGTCGTTGGACATCGTTGGACACCGTTGGACATCGTGGGACGTCGTGGGACGTCGTTGGACGTCGTTGGACACCGTGGGACACCGTGGGACACCGTGGGACATCGCTGCACACCGTGGGACACTGTGGGATGCGTACCTTTTAGTCTTAATTAATCGTAAGGTAGATACCTATGTTAAGTGCATTGTGAGCTCATTCTGTACAACGATATTTATCCACCTTAGAACGAAAAAAAGAAAAATCTCGTCTCCCTTCACTCGTTTACCACACAGTACTTATTGTACTCGCGATTTATTCGTTCGCGATCACTCAGTTCTTTCAAACCGTAGCGTGGCGTACTCGCCCGCGCGTATTCCGCGTACGTGCTTGTCAACGTGCACTAGACAACTCTTCAGATTCGTAAGTCGCCCCAAGGACACCTCTGTCTTGGTGACTACTCGACGACTGCTCGACGTTCGCATCGGATCGCGGGGGTTGTCGTCGCGCCGGTGATGCTTGCGATTCTGTTGGGGATTCAGTCGTGGATCCGCAGTCCTGTCCGATTGGTACTTCGGTACTCGGTCAGGGACCTGCAATTTCACGTCCTCCGTAATTCTGTTCGGGCCCGCGGGAGTGGACCCCACTGTGCAGTTGAGGTCAATGCCTTCGTAATCCTGTTCAGCGGTCCCTCCCCGTGAGTGGACCCCACTGTTCAGTTGAGGCCTCTTGCCTTCGTAATCCTGTTCAGCGGTCCATCCCCGGGTTCCACATGTTCAGTTGGAGTGTGTTAAGTTGCTGGCCTATGTGCTGGATCCACGGCTGAATTGCCAGTGGATCACTGGCATCATCGGTCGGCGCCATCGACCGCGACTCGTGTAAGTTTCGAACGGCGAAACAGGAATCGAGTTACGGTCAATTCTTGGGCTTTCCGCTGAACCTCGGGGTTATCTCGTGTACGAGGGTACGTCGCGTAGGTTTGTTAGTTCTTTCGAGAGATCGCGATCTCGTTCGTTTCGGGCGCGCCGCGATTTTTTCCTTTATCATCTGATTCATCGGGCATCTTCTTGCTTTCCCATTTTTAAGGGAAACTTATAGAGATCACGTTAGAGCTTATAACTTTTCAATATCTTCAATATCTTATAGTGTCGCAAAAGTAGAACGTTAAGCAGTTTAGTACAGCGACTCGTATGTCCCTTCTGCAAGGCAAGAAATGGTATATACAGTGTCAGTAGCTACATTTTCTTCTTTTCGTTCCTAGTTAGATAAATGTGTGTTTGATACCGAATGCTGCCAGTAGGGATGCGAATTATTGTATGATATTTGTACTGATCGATGTAATCGTTGTGTGGGAGATGGATGTTGCGTTACGTAGGCTTTGTTCTACGTTTGTAAATATTCATGTAAGCGCTGCGTTGGAGATATGTGTATCGCAGTTAGGCTACGAAAAAACTATTTCCATACGCAGGCCCATGGTTAAGTAGAGTCAAAACTCGACATTCTGCCAACAGGTTGAATGTCGAGATCGATGTGTAGTGTTACATAACCCATGGGCGGGTCTCGCGCGTAGTCACCTCCTCGTGGTGAGACCTGGTAATTGGCATCCTTTTCCAAAAATTAATCAGTTGATTAATCTTTGGAAAACGATGCCAAGCAAAGAACTACGCACCAGTCCAGTTTGGATCTCCAAATGCCGCCAAAAGAATTTTGGATGATCTAGACTGGACTGCACCGTGGGACACCGTGGGACGCCGTGGAACACCGCGGGATATGCCTTGACTGTGTCGAATCCATTCTGTGCCCATTCTGCACAATGATACTTATCCGACTTGGTCCGAGATATAGAAATCTAATCTTCATTTCCACTGAATTTTGCAGTTATTTTGAGCACAAGAGAGCGTCACATCAGTTAATTGACTCTTTCGAAAGAGCCCGATGTGTGAAATTATTCTCTTATTTCAAATGAATTTTTAACGTATTCTCTTATTGTTTCAAATTGGGTAATAACGTCATAAACTTGCAACTTTGTAACAGATAGATTCAAATACCACGAAATAACGTTATGTTAGATAACGTAATAGATTATAACGTTATACCATATAACGTTATGTAATATAACGTAATACGTTATAACGTTATACCATGTAACATAATACATTATAACGTTATACCATATAACGTAATACGTCATAGCATTATACCATATGACGTTATACCATATAACGTAATACGTTATAACGTTATGCCATATAACGTAATACGTTATAACGTTATACTATATAGCGTAATACGTTATAACGTTATACCATGTAACGTAATACGTTATAACGTTAATACGTGATACCGTTACAACGTATAACGTAATACGATATAACGTTATAGCATATAACGTAATACATTATATCGTGATAGCATATAACGTTATACCATATAAGGTAACACGATATAACGTTATACCATACAACGTTATACCATATAACGTAATACGTTATAACGATATACCTTATAACGTTATACCACATAACGTAATAAGTTATAACGTTATACCATATAACGTAATACGTCATAGCATTATACCATATGACGTTATACCATATAACGTAATACGTTATAACGTTATGCCATAAAAAGTAATACGTTATAACGTTATACCATATAACGTAATACGTTATAACGTTATACCACATACCGTAATACCTTATAACGTTATACCACTTAACGTAATACGTTATAACGTTATACCACATAACGTAACACGTTATAACGTTATACCATACACGTAATACGTTATAACGTTATACTATATGACGTTATATCATATAACGTAATACGTTATAACGTTATACCATATAACGTAATACGTCATAACGATATACCATATAACGTAATACGTTATAACGTTATACAATACAACGTAATACGTTATAACGTTATACCATATAACGTAATACGTTATAGCGTTATACCACATAACGTAATACGTTATAACGTTATACTATATAACGTAATACGTTATAATGATATACCATATAACGTAATACGTTATGACGTTATATCATATAACGTAATACGTTATAACGATATACCATATAACGTAATACGTTATAACGTTATACCTTATAACGTAATACGTCGTAACGTTTACTATATGTCGTTATATCATATAACGTAAAACCATATAACGTCATACGTTATAAAGATATACCATATAACGTAATACGTTATAACGTTATACCATATAACGTAATACGTTATAGCGTTATACCACATAACGTAATACGTTATAACGTTATGCCATATAACGTAATACGTTATAACGTTATACAATACAACGTAATACGTTATAACGTTATACCATATAACGTAATACGTTCTAACTATATACCATATAACGTAATACGTTATAACGTTATACAATACAACGTAATACGTTATAACGTTATACCATATAACGTAATACCATATAACGTAATACGTCATAACGTTATACTATATGACGTTATACTATATAACGTAATACCATATAACGTAATACGTTATAACGTTATACACTATAGCGTAATACGTTATAACGTTATAGCATATAACGTAATACGTTATAACGTTATGCCTTATAACGTAATACGTCATAACGATATACCACATAACGTAATACGTCATAACGTTATACTATACGACGTTATATCATATAACGTAATACCATATAACGTAATACGTGATACCGTTATACCATATAACGTAATACGTTATAACGTTATACCACAAAACGTAATACGTTATAACGTTATTCCACATAACGTAATACGTTAAAGCATTATACCACATAACGTAATACGTTATAACGTTATACCATATAACGTAATACGTTATAACGTTATACCTTATAACGTAATACGTCGTAACGTTTACTATATGACGTTATATCATATAACGTAAAACCATATAACGTAATACGTTATAACGATATACCATATAACGTAATACGTTATAACGTGATACCATATAACGTAATACGTTATAACGATATTCTATATAACGTAATACGTTATAACGTTATACCTTATAACGTAATACGTCGTAACGTTTACTATATGACGTTATATCATATAACGTAAAACCATATAACGTGATACGTTATAACGATATACCATATAACGTAATACGTTATAACGTTATACCTTATAACGTAATACGTCATAACGTTATACTATATGACGTTATACCATATAACGTAATACCATATAACGTAATACGTCATAACGTTATACTATATGACGTTATACCGTATATAGCGTAATACCATATAACGTAATACGTTATAACGTTATACACTATAGCGTAATACGTTATAACGTTATACCATATAACGTAATACGTGATACCGTTATACCGTATAACGTAACACGTTATAACGTTATGCCACATAACGTAACACGTTATAACGTTATACCATATAACATAATACGTTATAACGTTATGCCATATAACGTAATACGTTATAACGATATACCATATAACGTAATACGTTATAACGTTATACCACATAACGTAATACGTTATAACGTTATACCACATAACGTAATACGTTAAAGCATTATACCACATAACGTAATACGTTATAACGTTATACCATATAATGTAATACGCTATAACGATATTCTATATAACGTAATACGTTATAACGTTATGCCTTATAACGTAATACGTCATAACGATATACCACATAACGTAATACGTCATAACGATATACCACATAACGTAATACGTCATAACGTTATACTATACGACGTTATATCATATAACGTAATACCATATAACGTAATACGTGATACCGTTATACCATATAACGTAATACGTTATAACGATATACCATATAACGTAATACGTTATAACGTTATACAATACAACGTAATAAGTTATAACGTTATACCATATAACGTAATACCATATAACGTAATACGTCATAACGTTATACTATATGACGTAATACCATATAACGTAATACGTTATAACGTTATACACTATAGCGTAATACGTTATAACGTTATAGCATATAACGTAATACGTTATAACGTTATGCCTTATAACGTAATACGTCATAACGATATACCACATAACGTAATACGTCATAACGTTATACTATACGACGTTATATCATATAACGTAATACCATATAACGTAATACGTGATACCGTTATACCATATAACGTAATACGTTATAACGTTATACCACAAAACGTAATCCGTTATAACGTTATTCCACATAACGTAATACGTTAAAGCATTATACCACATAACGTAATACGTTATAACGTTATACCATATAACGTAATACGTTATAACATTATACCTTATAACGTAATACGTCGGAACGTTTACTATATGACGTTATATCATATAACGTAAAACCATATAACGTAATACGTTATAACGATATACCATATAACGTAATACGTTATAACGTGATACCATATAACGTAATACGTTATAACGATATTCTATATAACGTAATACGTTATAACGTTATACCTTATAACGTAATACGTCGTAACGTTTACTATATGACGTTATATCATATAACGTAAAACCATATAACGTAATACGTTATAACGTTATACACTATAGCGTAATACGTTATAACGTTGTACCATATAACATAATTCGTTATAACGTTATGCCATATAACGTAATACGTTATAACGATATACCATATAACGTAATACGTTATAACGTTATACAATACAACGTAATACGTGATACCGTTATACCGTATAACGTAACACGTTATAACGTTATGCCTTATAACGTAATACGTCATAACGATATACCACATAACGTAATACGTCATAACGTTATACTATACGACGTTATATCATATAACGTAATACCATATAACGTAATACGTGATACCGTTATACCATATAACGTAATACGTTATAACGTTATACCACATAACGTAATGCGTTATAACGTTATACCACATAACGTAATACGTTAAAGCATTATACCACATAACGTAATACGTTATAAAGTTATACCATATAATGTAATACGCTATAACGATATTCTATATAACGTAATACGTTATAACGTTATGCCATATAACGTAATACGTTATAACGATATACCACATAACGTAATACGTTATAACGATATACCATATAACGTAATACGTTATAACGTTATACAATACAACGTAATACGTTATAACGTTATACCATATAACGTAATACGTTAAAGCATTATACCACATAACGTAATACGTTATAACGTTATACCATATAACGCAATATGCTATAACGTTATACCTTATAACGTAATACGTCGTAACGTTTACTATATGACGTTATATCATATAACGTAAAACCATATAACGTCATACGTTATAACGATATACCATATAACGTAATACGTTATAACGTTATACCATATAACGTAATACGTTATAGCGTTATACCACATAACGTAATACGTTATAACGTTATACCATATAACGTAATATGTTATAACATAATACAATATAACGTAATGCGCAATAACGTTATACCATATAACGTAATACGTTATAACGTAATACCTTATAACGTAATACGTCGTAACGTTTACTATATGACGTTATATCATATAACGTAAATCCATATAAGGTAATACGTTATAACGATATACCATATAACGTAATACGTTATAACGTTATACCATATAACGTAATACGTTATAACGGTATTCTATATAACGTAATACGTTATAACGTTATACCATATGACGTAATACGATATAACATTATACCATACGACGTTATACCATATAACGTAATACGTCATAACCTTGTACCATATGATGTTATACCATATATCGTAATACGTTATAACGTTATACCATATAACGTTATACCAAATAACGTAATAAGTTATAACGTTATACAATACAACGTAATACGTTATAACGTTATACCATATAACGTAATACGTTATAGCGCTATACCACATAACGTAATACGTTATAACGTTATACTATATGACGTTATACCATATAACGTAATACCATATAACGTAATACGTCATAACGTTATACTATATGACGTTATACCATATAACGTAATACGGTGTAACGTTATACCATATAACGTTATACCATATAACGTAATACGTTATAACGTAATACCTTATAACGTAATACGTCGTAACGTTTACTATATGACGTTATATCATATAACGTAAAACCATATAACGTCATACGTTATAACGATATACCATATAACGTAATACGTTATAATGTTATACCATATAACGTAATACGTTATAACGTTATGCCTTATAACGTAATACGTCATAACGATATACCACATAACGTAATACGTCATAACGTTATACTATACGACGTTATATCATATAACGTAATACCATATAACGTAATACGTGATACCGTTATACCATATAACGTAATACGTTATAACGTTATACCACATAACGTAATACGTTATAACGTTATACCACATAACGTAATACGTTAAAGCATTATACCACATAACGTAATACGTTATAACGTTATACCATATAACGTAATACGTTATAACGTTATACCTTATAACGTAATACGTCGTAACGTTTACTATATGTCGTTATATCATATAACGTAAAACCATAAAACGTCATACGTTATAAAGATATACCATATAACGTAATACGTTATAACGTTATACCATATAACGTAATACGTTATAGCGTTATACCACATAACGTAATACGTTATAACGTTATGCCATATAACGTAATACGTTATAACGTTATACAATACAACGTAATACGTTATAACGTTATACCATATAACGTAATACGTTATAACGATATACCATATAACGTAATACGTTATAACGTTATACCATATAACGTAATACCATATAACGTAATACGTCATAACGTTATACTATATGACGTTATACTATATAACGTAATACCATATAACGTAATACGTTATAACGTTATACACTATAGCGTAATACGTTATAACGTTATAGCATACAACGTAATACGTGATACCGTTATACCGTATAACGTAACACGTTATAACGTTATGCCATATAACGTAACACGTTATAACGTTATACAATACAACGTAATACGTTATAACGTTATACCATATAACGTAATACGTTATAGCGTTATACCACATAACGTAATACGTTATAACGTTATGCCATATAACGTAATACGATATTACGTTATACAATACAACGTGATACGTTATAACGTTATGCCTTATAACGTAATACGTCATAACGATATACCACATAACGTAATACGTCATAACGTTATACTATATGACGTTATATCATATAACGTTACCATATAACGTAATACGTTATAACGTTTTACAATATAACGTAATACGTTATAACGTTATACCATATAACGTAATACGTTATAACGTAATACCATATAACGTAATACGTTATAACGTTTTACAATATAACGTAATACGTTATAACGTTATACCATATAACGTAATACATTATAACGTTATACCATATAACGTAATATGTTATAACGTAATACAATATAACGTAATACGCAATAACGTTATACCATATAACGTAATACGTTATAACGTAATACCTTATAACGTAATACGTCGTAACGTTTACTATATGACGTTATATCATATAACGTAAAACCATATAAGGTAATACGTTATAACGATATACCATATAACGTAATACGTTATAACGATATTCTATATAACGTAATACGTTATAACGTTATACCATATGACGTAATACGATATAACATTATACCATACGACGTAATAAGATATAACATTATACCATACGACGTTATACCATATAACGTAATACGTCATAACCTTGTACCATGTGATGTTATACCATATATCGTAATACGTTATAACGTTATACCATATAACGTTATACCAAATAACGTAATACGTTATAACGTTAAACCATATAACATAATACGTTATATCGTTATGCCATATAACGTAATACGTTATAACGATATACCATATAACGTAATACGTTATAACGTTATACAATACAACGTAATACGTCATAACGTTATACTATATGACGTTATACCATATAACGTAATACGTTATAACGTTATACACTATAGCGTAATACGTTATAACGTTATACCATATAACGCAATACGTGATACCGTTATACCGTATAACGTAACACGTTATAACGTTATGCCATATAACGTAACACGTTATAACGTTATACCATATAACATAATACGTTATAACGTTATGCCATATAACGTAATACGTTATAACGTTATGCCTGATAACGTAATACGTCACAACGATATACCACATAACGTAATACGTCATAACGTTATACTATACGACGTTATATCATATAACGTAATACCATATAACATAATACGTGATACCGTTATACCATATAACGTAATACGTTATAACGTTATACCACAAAACGTAATCCGTTATAACGTTATTCCACATAACGTAATACGTTAAAGCATTATACCACATAACGTAATACCTTATAACGTTATACCATATAACGTAATACGTTATAACGTTATACCTTATAACGTAATACGTCGTAACGTTTACTATATGACGTTATATCATATAACGTAAAACCATATAACGTAATACGTTATAACGATATACCATATAACGTAATACGTTATAACGTGATACCATATAACGTAATACGTTATAACGATATTCTATATAACGTAATACGTTATAACGTTATACCTTATAACGTAATACGTTAAAACGTTATACAATACAACGTAATACGTTATAACGTTATGCCATATAACGTAATACGTTATAACGTTATGCCTGATAACGTAATACGTCACAACGATATACCACATAACGTAATACGTCATAACGTTATACTATACGACGTTATATCATATAACGTAATACCATATAACATAATACGTGATACCGTTATACCATATAACGTAATACGTTATAACGTTATACCACAAAACGTAATCCGTTATAACGTTATTCCACATAACGTAATACGTTAAAGCATTATACCACATAACGTAATACCTTATAACGTTATACCATATAACGTAATACGTTATAACGTTATACCTTATAACGTAATACGTCGTAACGTTTACTATATGACGTTATATCATATAACGTAAAACCATATAACGTCATACGTTATAACGATATACCATATAACGTAATACGTTATAATGTTATACCATATAACGTAGTACGTTATAACGTTATGCCTTATAACGTAATACGTCATAACGATATACCACATAACGTAATACGTCATAACGTTATACTATACGACGTTATATCATATAACGTAATACCATATAACGTAATACGTGATACCGTTATACCATATAACGTAATACGTTATAACGTTATACCACATAACGTAATACGTTATAACGTTATACCACATAACGTAATACGTTAAAGCATTATACCACATAACGTAATACGTTATAACGTTATACCATATAACGTAATACGTTATAACGTTATACCTTATAACGTAATACGTCGTAACGTTTACTATATGTCGTTATATCATATAACGTAAAACCATAAAACGTCATACGTTATAAAGATATACCATATAACGTAATACGTTATAACGTTATACCATATAACGTAATACGTTATAGCGTTATACCACATAACGTAATACGTTATAACGTTATGCCATATAACGTAATACGTTATAACGTTATACAATACAACGTAATACGTTATAACGTTATACCATATAACGTAATACGTTATAACGATATACCATATAACGTAATACGTTATAACGTTATACCATATAACGTAATACCATATAACGTAATACGTCATAACGTTATACTATATGACGTTATACTATATAACGTAATACCATATAACGTAATACGTTATAACGTTATACACTATAGCGTAATACGTTATAACGTTATAGCATACAACGTAATACGTGATACCGTTATACCGTATAACGTAACACGTTATAACGTTATGCCATATAACGTAACACGTTATAACGTTATACAATACAACGTAATACGTTATAACGTTATACCATATAACGTAATACGTTATAGCGTTATACCACATAACGTAATACGTTATAACGTTATGCCATATAACGTAATACGATATTACGTTATACAATACAACGTGATACGTTATAACGTTATGCCTTATAACGTAATACGTCATAACGATATACCACATAACGTAATACGTCATAACGTTATACTATATGACGTTATATCATATAACGTTACCATATAACGTAATACGTTATAACGTTTTACAATATAACGTAATACGTTATAACGTTATACCATATAACGTAATACGTTATAACGTAATACCATATAACGTAATACGTTATAACGTTTTACAATATAACGTAATACGTTATAACGTTATACCATATAACGTAATACATTATAACGTTATACCATATAACGTAATATGTTATAACGTAATACAATATAACGTAATACGCAATAACGTTATACCATATAACGTAATACGTTATAACGTAATACCTTATAACGTAATACGTCGTAACGTTTACTATATGACGTTATATCATATAACGTAAAACCATATAAGGTAATACGTTATAACGATATACCATATAACGTAATACGTTATAACGATATTCTATATAACGTAATACGTTATAACGTTATACCATATGACGTAATACGATATAACATTATACCATACGACGTAATAAGATATAACATTATACCATACGACGTTATACCATATAACGTAATACGTCATAACCTTGTACCATGTGATGTTATACCATATATCGTAATACGTTATAACGTTATACCATATAACGTTATACCAAATAACGTAATACGTTATAACGTTAAACCATATAACATAATACGTTATATCGTTATGCCATATAACGTAATACGTTATAACGATATACCATATAACGTAATACGTTATAACGTTATACAATACAACGTAATACGTCATAACGTTATACTATATGACGTTATACCATATAACGTAATACGTTATAACGTTATACACTATAGCGTAATACGTTATAACGTTATACCATATAACGCAATACGTGATACCGTTATACCGTATAACGTAACACGTTATAACGTTATGCCATATAACGTAACACGTTATAACGTTATACCATATAACATAATACGTTATAACGTTATGCCATATAACGTAATACGTTATAACGTTATGCCTGATAACGTAATACGTCACAACGATATACCACATAACGTAATACGTCATAACGTTATACTATACGACGTTATATCATATAACGTAATACCATATAACATAATACGTGATACCGTTATACCATATAACGTAATACGTTATAACGTTATACCACAAAACGTAATCCGTTATAACGTTATTCCACATAACGTAATACGTTAAAGCATTATACCACATAACGTAATACCTTATAACGTTATACCATATAACGTAATACGTTATAACGTTATACCTTATAACGTAATACGTCGTAACGTTTACTATATGACGTTATATCATATAACGTAAAACCATATAACGTAATACGTTATAACGATATACCATATAACGTAATACGTTATAACGTGATACCATATAACGTAATACGTTATAACGATATTCTATATAACGTAATACGTTATAACGTTATACCTTATAACGTAATACGTTAAAACGTTATACAATACAACGTAATACGTTATAACGTTATACCATATAACGTAATACGTTATAACGTTATGCCTTATAACGTAATACGTCATAACGATATACCACATAACGTAATACGTTATAACGTTATACAATACAACGTAATACGTTATAACGTTATACCATATAACGTAATACGTTAAAGCATTATACCACATAACGTAATACGTTATAACGTTATACCATATAACGCAATACGTTATAACGTTATACCTTATAACGTAATACGTCGTAACGTTTACTATATGACGTTATATCATATAACGTAAAACCATATAACGTCATACGTTATAACGATATACCATATAACGTAATACGTTATAACGTTATACCATATAACGTAATACGTTATAGCGTTATACCACAAAACGTAATACGTTATAACGATATACCACATAACGTAATACGTTATAACGTTATACAATACAACGTAATACGTTATAACGTTATACCATATAACGTAATACGTTATAGCGTTATACCACATAACGTAATACGTTATAACGTTATACCATATAACGTAATATGTTATAACGTAATACAATATAACGTAATGCGCAATAACGTTATACCATATAAACGTAATACGTTATAACGTAATACCTTATAACGTAATACGTCGTAACGTTTACTATATGACGTTATATCATATAACGTAAATCCATATAAGGTAATAAGTTATAACGATATACCATATAACGTAATACGTTATAACGTTATACCATATAACGTAATACGTTATAACGGTATTCTATTTAACGTAATACGTTATAACGTTATACCATATGACGTAATACGATATAACATTATACCATACGACATTATACCATATAACGTAATACGTCATAACCTTGTACCATATGATGTTATACCATATATCGTAATACGTTATAACGTTATACCATATAACGTTATACCAAATAACGTAATAAGTTATAACGTTATACCATATAACGTAATACGTTATAACGTTATGCCATATAACGTACTACGTTATAACGTTATGCCTTATAAGGTAATACGTCATAACGTTATACTATATAACGTAATACGTTAAAGCATTATACCACATAACGTAATACGTTATAACGTTATACCATATAACGTAATACGTTATAGCGTTATACCACATAACGTAATACGTTATAACGTTATGCCATATAACGTAATACGATATTACGTTATACAATACAACGTGATACGTTACAACGTTATGCCTTATAACGTAATACGTCATAACGATATACCACATAACGTAATACGTCATAACGTTATACTATATGACGTTATATCATATAACGTTACCATATAACGTAATACGTTATAACGTTTTACAATATAACGTAATACGTTATAACGTTATACCATATAACGTAATACGTTATAACGTAATACCATATAACGTAATACGTTATAACGTTTTGCAATATAACGTAATACGTTATAACGTTATACCTTATAACGTAATACGTCATAACGTTATACTATATGACGTTATACCATATAACGTAATACGTTATAACGTTATACACTATAGCGTAATAGGTTATAACGTAATACCATATAACGTAATACGTTATAACGTTTTGCAATATAACGTAATACGTTATAACGTTATACCTTATAACGTAATACGTCATAACGATATACCACATAACGTAATACGTCATAACGTTATACTATACGACGTTATATCATATAACGTAATACCATATAACGTAATACGTCATAACGTTATACTATATGACGTTATACCATATAACGTAATACGTTATTACGTTATACAATACAACGTGATACGTTATAACGTTATGCCTTATAACGTAATACGTTATAACGATATACCATATAACGTAATACGTTATAACGTTATACCATATAACGTAATACGTTATAACGATATTCTATATAACGTAATACGTTATAACGTTATGCCATATAACGTAATACGATATTACGTTATACAATACAACGTGATACGTCATAACGTTATACTATACGACGTTATATCATATAACGTAATACCATATAACGTAATACGTGATGCCGTTATACCATATAACGTAATACGTTATAACGTTGTACCATATAACATAATACGTTATAACGTTATGCCATAAAACGTAATACGTTATAACGTTATACCATATAACGTAATACGTTATAACGATATTCTATATAACGTAATACGTTATAACGTTATGCCATATAACGTAATACGATATTACGTTATACAATACAACGTGATACGTCATAACGTTATACTATACGACGTTATATCATATAACGTAATACCATATAACGTAATACGTGATACCGTTATACCATATAACGTAATACGTTATAACGTTATACCACAAAACGTAATACGTTATAACGTTATTCCACATAACGTAATACGTTAAAGCATTATACCACATAACGTAATACGTTATAACGTTATACCATATAACGTAATACGTTATAACGTTATACCTTATAACGTAATACGTCGTAACGTTTACTATATGACGTTATATCATATAACGTAAAACCATATAACGTAATACGTTATAACGTTGTACCATATAACATAATACGTTATAACGTTATGCCATATAACGTAATACGTTATAACGATATACCATATAACGTAATACGTTATAACGTTATACAATACAACGTAATACGTTATAACGTTATACCATATAACGTAATACGTTATAACGTTATGCCTTATAACGTAATACGTCATAACGATATACCACATAACGTAATACGTCATAACGTTATAATATACGACGTTATATCATATAACGTAATGCCACATAACGTAATACGTTATAACGATATACCATATAACGTAATACGTTATAACGTTATACAATACAACGTAATACGTTATAACGTTATACCATATAACGTAATACGTTAAAGCATTATACCACATAACGTAATACGTTATAACGTTATACCATATAACGCAATACGTTATAACGTTATACCTTATAACGTAATACGTCGTAACGTTTACTATATGACGTTATATCATATAACGTAAAACCATATAACGTCATACGTTATAACGATATACCATATAACGTAATACGTTATAACGTTATACCATATAACGTAATACGTTATAGCGTTATACCACAAAACGTAATACGTTATAACGATATACCACATAACGTAATACGTTATAACGTTATACAATACAACGTAATACGTTATAACGTTATACCATATAACGTAATACGTTATAGCGTTATACCACATAACGTAATACGTTATAACGTTATACCATATAACGTAATATGTTATAACGTAATACAATATAACGTAATGCGCAATAACGTTATACCATATAACGTAATACGTTATAACGTAATACCTTATAACGTAATACGTCGTAACGTTTACTATATGACGTTATATCATATAACGTAAATCCATATAAGGTAATACGTTATAACGATTTACCATATAACGTAATACGTTATAACGTTATACCATATAACGTAATACGTTATAACGGTATTCTATATAACGTAATACGTTATAACGTTATACCATATGACGTAATACGATATAACATTATACCATACGTCATTATACCATATAACGTAATACGTCATAACCTTGTACCATATGATGTTATACCATATATCGTAATACGTTATAACGTTATACCATATAACGTTATACCAAATAACGTAATAAGTTATAACGTTATACCATATAACGTAATACGTTATAACGTTATGCCATATAACGTAATACGATATTACGTTATACAATACAACGTGATACGTTACAACGTTATGCCTTATAACGTAATACGTCATAACGATATACCACATAACGTAATACGTCATAACGTTATACTATATGACGTTATATCATATAACGTTACCATATAACGTAATACGTTATAACGTTTTACAATATAACGTAATACGTTATAACGTTATACCATATAACGTAATACGTTATAACGTAATACCATATAACGTAATACGTTATAACGTTTTGCAATATAACGTAATACGTTATAACGTTATACCTTATAACGTAATACGTCATAACGATATACCACATAACGTAATACGTCATAACGTTATACTATACGACGTTATATCATATAACGTAATACCATATAACGTAATACGTCATAACGTTATACTATATGACGTTATACCATATAACGTAATACGTTATAACGTTATACACTATAGCGTAATAGGTTATAACGTTATACCATATAACGCAATACGTGATACCGTTATACCGTATAACGTAACACGTTATAACGTTATGCCATATAACGTAACACGTTATAACGTTATACCATATAACATAATACGTTATAACGTTATGCCATATAACGTAATACGTTATAACGTTATGCCTTATAACGTAATACGTCATAACGATACACCACATAACGTAATACGTCATAACGTTATACTATACGACGTTATATCATATAACGTAATACCATATAACGTAATACGTGATACCGTTATACCATATAACGTAATACGTTATAACGTTATACCACAAAACGTAATACGTTATAACGTTATTCCACATAACGTAATATGTTAAAGCATTATACCACATAACGTAATACGATATTACGTTATACAATACAACGTGATACGTTATAACGTTATGCCTTATAACGTAATACGTCATAACGATACACCACATAACGTAATACGTCATAACGTTATACTATATGACGTTATATCATATAACGTTACCATATAACGTAATACGTTATAACGTTTTACAATATAACATAATACGTTATAACGTTATACCATATAACGTAATACGTTATAACGTAATACCATATAACGTAATACGTTATAACGATGTACCATATAACGTAATACGTTATAACGTTATACCTTATAACGTAATACGTCGTAACGTTTACTATATGACGTTATATCATATAACGTAAAACCATATAACGTAATACGTTATAACGATATACCATATAACGTAATACGTTATAACGTTATACCATATAACGTAATACGTTATAACGATATTCTATATAACGTAATACGTTATAACGTTATGCCATATAACGTAATACGATATTACGTTATACAATACAACGTGATACGTTATAACGTTATACCATATAACGTAATATGTTATAACGTAATACAATATAACGTAATACGCAATAACGTTATACCATATAACGTAATATGTTACAACGTTATACCATATAACGTAATACGTTATAACGATATTCTATATAACGTAATACGTTATAACGTTATGCCTTATAACGTAATACGTCATAACGATATACCACATAACGTAATACGTCATAACGTTATACTATACGACGTTATATCATATAACGTAATACCATATAACGTAGTACGTGATACCGTTATACCATATAACGTAATACGTTATAACGTTATACCACAAAACGTAATCCGTTATAACGTTATTCCACATAACGTAATACGTTAAAGCATTATACCACATAACGTAATACGTTATAACGTTATACCATATAACGTAATACGTTATAACGTTATACCTTATAACGTAATACGTCGTAACGTTTACTATATGACGTTATATCATATAACGTAAAACCATATAACGTAATACGTTATAACGATATACCATATAACGTAATACGTTATAACGTGATACCATATAACGTAATACGTTATAACGATATTCTATATAACGTAATACGTTATAACGTTATACCTTATAACGTAATACGTCGTGACGTTATACTATATGACGTTATACCATATAACGTAATACCATATAACGTAATACGTCATAACGTTATACTATATGACGTTATACCATACATAGCGTAATACCATATAACGTAATACGTTATAACGTTATACACTATAGCGTAATACGTTATAACGTTATACCATATAACGTAATACGTGATACCGTTATACCGTATAACGTAACACGTTATAACGTTATGCCACATAACGTAACACGTTATAACGTCATACCATATAACATAATACGTTATAACGTTATGCCATATAATGTAATACGTTATAACGATATACCATATAACGTAATACGTTATAACGTTATACCATATAACGTAATACGATATTACGTTATACTATATAACGAAATACGTTATAACGTTATACCATATAACGTAATACATTATAACGATATACCATATAACGTAATATGTATTAACGTAATACAATATAACGTAATACGTAATAACGTTATACCATATAACGTAATACGTTATAACGTAATACCTTATAACGTAATACGCCATAACGTTATACTATATGACGTTATATCATATAACGTAATACCATATAACGTTATACGCTATAGCGTAATACTTTATAACGTTATACCATATAACGTAATACGTGATACCGTTATACCGTATAACGTAACACGTTATAACGTTATGCCATATAACGTAATACGTTATAACGTTATACCACATAACGTAATACTTTATGACGTTATACCATATAACGTACTACGTCATAACGATATACCACATAACGTAATACGTCATAACGTTATACTATACGACGTTATGTCATATAACGTAATACCATATAACGTAATACGTTATAACGATATACCATATAACGTAATACGTTATAACGTGATACCATATAACGTAATACGTTATAACGATATACCATATAACGTAATACGTTATAACGTTATACCATATAACGTAATACGATATTACGTTATACTATATAACGTAATACGTTATAACGTTATACCATATAACGTAATACATTATAACGATATACCATATAACGTAATACGTTATGACGTTATATCATATAACGTAATACGGTATAACGTTATACCACATAACGTAATACATTATAACGTTATGCCATATAACGTAATACGTTATAACGTTATACCATATAACGTAATACGTTATAGCGTTATACCACATAACGTAATACGTTATAACGTTATACTATATGACGTTATGCCATATAACGTAATACGTTATAACGTTATACCATATAACGTAATACGTTATGACGTTATATCATATAACGTAATACGTTATAACGTTATACCACATAACGTAATACCTTATAACGTTATACCATATAACCTAATACGTTATAATGATATACCATATAACGTAATATGTTATAACGTAATACAATATAACGTAATACGTAATAACGTTATACCATATAACGTAATACGTTATAACGTAATACGTTATAACGTAATACCTTATAACGTAATACGTCATAACGATATGCCACATAACGTAATACGTCATAACGTTATACTATATGACGTTATATCATATAACGTTACTATATAACGTAATACGTTATAACGTAATACCATATAACGTAATACGTTATAACGTTTTACAATATAACGTAATACGTTATAACGTTATACCCTATAACGTAATACGTTGTAACGATATTGTATATAACGTAATACGTTATAACGTTATGCCATATAACGTAATACGTTATAACGTTATGCCTTGTAAGGTAATACGTCATAACGTTATACTATATAACGTAATACGTTATAACGTTATACCTTATAACGTAATACGTCATAACGTTATACTATATGACGTTATACCATATAACGTAATACCATATAACGTAATACGTCATAACGTTATACTATATGACGTTATACCATATAACGTAATACGTCATAACGTTGTACTATATGACGTTATACCATATATAGCGTAATACCATATAACGTAATACGTTATAACGTTATACACTATAGCGTAATACGTTATAACGTTATACCATATAACGTAATACGTGATACCGTTATACCGTATAACGTAACACGTTATAACGTTATGCCACATAACGTAACACGTTATAACGTTATACCATATAACATAATACGTTATAACGTTATGCCATATAACGTAATACGTTATAACGATATACCATATAACGTAATACGTTATAACGTTGTACCATATAACGTAATACGATATTACGTTATACTATATAACGAAATACGTTATAACGTTATACCATATAACGTAATACATTATAACGATATACCATATAACGTAATATGTATTAACGTAATACAATATAACGTAATACGTAATAACGTTATACCATATAACGTAATACGTTATAACGTAATACCTTATAACGTAATACGCCATAACGTTATACTATATGACGTTATATCATATAACGTAATACCATATAACGTTATACGCTATAGCGTAATACTTTATAACGTTATACCATATAACGTAATACGTGATACCGTTATACCGTATAACGTAACACGTTATAACGTTATGCCATATAACGTAATACGTTATAACGTTATACCACATAACGTAATACTTTATGACGTTATACCATATAACGTACTACGTCATAACGATATACCACATAACGTAATACGTCATAACGTTATACTATACGACGTTATGTCATATAACGTAATACCATATAACGTAATACGTTATAACGATATACCATATAACGTAATACGTTATAACGTGATACCATATAACGTAATACGTTATAACGATATACCATATAACGTAATACGTTATAACGTTATACCATATAACGTAATACGATATTACGTTATACTATATAACGTAATACGTTATAACGTTATACCATATAACGTAATACATTATAACGTTATGCCATATAACGTAATACGTTATAACGTTATACCATATAACGTAATACGTTATAGCGTTATACCACATAACGTAATACGTTATAACGTTATACTATATGACGTTATGCCATATAACGTAATACGTTATAACGTTATACCATATAACGTAATACGTTATGACGTTATATCATATAACGTAATACGTTATAACGTTATACCACATAACGTAATACCTTATAACGTTATACCATATAACCTAATACGTTATAATGATATACCATATAACGTAATATGTTATAACGTAATACAATATAACGTAATACGTAATAACGTTATACCATATAACGTAATACGTTATAACGTAATACGTTATAACGTAATACCTTATAACGTAATACGTCATAACGATATGCCACATAACGTAATACGTCATAACGTTATACTATATGACGTTATATCATATAACGTTACTATATAACGTAATACGTTATAACGTAATACCATATAACGTAATACGTTATAACGTTTTACAATATAACGTAATACGTTATAACGTTATACCCTATAACGTAATACGTTATAACGATATTGTATATAACTTAATACGTTATAACGTTATGCCATATAACGTAATACGTTATAACGTTATGCCTTGTAAGGTAATACGTCATAACGTTATACTATATAACGTAATACGTTATAACGTTATACCTTATAACGTAATACGTCATAACGTTATACTATATGACGTTATACCATATAACGTAATACCATATAACGTAATACGTCATAACGTTATACTATATGACGTTATACCATATAACGTAATACGTCATAACGTTATACTATATGACGTTATACCATATATAGCGTAATACCATATAACGTAATACGTTATAACGTTATACACTATAGCGTAATACGTTATAACGTTATACCATATAACGTAATACGTGATACCGTTATACCGTATAACGTAACACGTTATAACGTTATGCCACATAACGTAACACGTTATAACGTTATACCATATAACATAATACGTTATAACGTTATGCCATATAACGTAATACGTTATAACGATATACCATATAACGTAATACGTTATAACGTTGTACCATATAACGTAATACGATATTACGTTATACTATATAACGAAATACGTTATAACGTTATACCATATAACGTAATACATTATAACGATATACCATATAACGTAATATGTATTAACGTAATACAATATAACGTAATACGTAATAACGTTATACCATATAACGTAATACGTTATAACGTAATACCTTATAACGTAATACGCCATAACGTTATACTATATGACGTTATATCATATAACGTAATACCATATAACGTTATACGCTATAGCGTAATACTTTATAACGTTATACCATATAACGTAATACGTGATACCGTTATACCGTATAACGTAACACGTTATAACGTTATGCCATATAACGTAATACGTTATAACGTTATACCACATAACGTAATACTTTATGACGTTATACCATATAACGTACTACGTCATAACGATATACCACATAACGTAATACGTCATAACGTTATACTATACGACGTTATGTCATATAACGTAATACCATATAACGTAATACGTTATAACGATATACCATATAACGTAATACGTTATAACGTGATACCATATAACGTAATACGTTATAACGATATACCATATAACGTAATACGTTATAACGTTATACCATATAACGTAATACGATATTACGTTATACTATATAACGTAATACGTTATAACGTTATACCATATAACGTAATACATTATAACGATATACCATATAACGTAATACGTTATGACGTTATATCATATAACGTAATACGGTATAACGTTATACTATATGACGTTATGCCATATAACGTAATACGTTATAACGTTATACCATATAACGTAATACGTTATGACGTTATATCATATAACGTAATACGTTATAACGTTATACCACATAACGTCATACCTTATAACGTTATACCATATAACCTAATACGTTATAATGATATACCATATAACGTAATATGTTATAACGTAATACAATATAACGTAATACGTAATAACGTTATACCATATAACGTAATACGTTATAACGTAATGCGTTATAACGTAATACCTTATAACGTAATACGCCATAACGTTATACTATATGACGTTATATCATATAACGTAATACCATATAACGTTATACGCTATAGCGTAATACTTTATAACGTTATACCATATAACGTAATACGTGATACCGTTATACCGTATAACGTAACACGTTATAACGTTATGCCATATAACGTAATACGTTATAACGTTATACCACATAACGTAATACTTTATGACGTTATACCATATAACGTACTACGTCATAACGATATACCACATAACGTAATACGTCATAACGTTATACTATACGACGTTATGTCATATAACGTAATACCATATAACGTAGTACGTGATACCGTTATACCATATAACGTAATACGTTATAACGTTATACCACAAAACGTAATCCGTTATAACGTTATTCCACATAACGTAATACGTTAAAGCATTATACCACATAACGTAATACGTTATAACGTTATACCATATAACGTAATACGTTATAACGTTATACCTTATAACGTAATACGTCGTAACGTTTACTATATGACGTTATATCATATAACGTAAAACCATATAACGTAATACGTTATAACGATATACCATATAACGTAATACGTTATAACGTGATACCATATAACGTAATACGTTATAACGATATTCTATATAACGTAATACGTTATAACGTTATACCTTATAACGTAATACGTCGTAACGTTATACTATATGACGTTATACCATATAACGTAATACCATATAACGTAATACGTCATAACGTTATACTATATGACGTTATACCATACATAGCGTAATACCATATAACGTAATACGTTATAACGTTATACACTATAGCGTAATACGTTATAACGTTATACCATATAACGTAATACGTGATACCGTTATACCGTATAACGTAACACGTTATAACGTTATGCCACATAACGTAACACGTTATAACGTCATACCATATAACATAATACGTTATAACGTTATGCCATATAATGTAATACGTTATAACGATATACCATATAACGTAATACGTTATAACGTTATACCATATAACGTAATACGATATTACGTTATACTATATAACGAAATACGTTATAACGTTATACCATATAACGTAATACATTATAACGATATACCATATAACGTAATATGTATTAACGTAATACAATATAACGTAATACGTAATAACGTTATACCATATAACGTAATACGTTATAACGTAATACCTTATAACGTAATACGCCATAACGTTATACTATATGACGTTATATCATATAACGTAATACCATATAACGTTATACGCTATAGCGTAATACTTTATAACGTTATACCATATAACGTAATACGTGATACCGTTATACCGTATAACGTAACACGTTATAACGTTATGCCATATAACGTAATACGTTATAACGTTATACCACATAACGTAATACTTTATGACGTTATACCATATAACGTACTACGTCATAACGATATACCACATAACGTAATACGTCATAACGTTATACTATACGACGTTATGTCATATAACGTAATACCATATAACGTAATACGTTATAACGATATACCATATAACGTAATACGTTATAACGTGATACCATATAACGTAATACGTTATAACGATATACCATATAACGTAATACGTTATAACGTTATACCATATAACGTAATACGATATTACGTTATACTATATAACGTAATACGTTATAACGTTATACCATATAACGTAATACATTATAACGATATACCATATAACGTAATACGTTATGACGTTATATCATATAACGTAATACGGTATAACGTTATACCACATAACGTAATACATTATAACGTTATGCCATATAACGTAATACGTTATAACGTTATACCATATAACGTAATACGTTATAGCGTTATACCACATAACGTAATACGTTATAACGTTATACTATATGACGTTATGCCATATAACGTAATACGTTATAACGTTATACCATATAACGTAATACGTTATGACGTTATATCATATAACGTAATACGTTATAACGTTATACCACATAACGTAATACCTTATAACGTTATACCATATAACCTAATACGTTATAATGATATACCATATAACGTAATATGTTATAACGTAATACAATATAACGTAATACGTAATAACGTTATACCATATAACGTAATACGTTATAACGTAATACGTTATAACGTAATACCTTATAACGTAATACGTCATAACGATATGCCACATAACGTAATACGTCATAACGTTATACTATATGACGTTATATCATATAACGTTACTATATAACGTAATACGTTATAACGTAATACCATATAACGTAATACGTTATAACGTTTTACAATATAACGTAATACGTTATAACGTTATACCCTATAACGTAATACGTTGTAACGATATTGTATATAACGTAATACGTTATAACGTTATGCCATATAACGTAATACGTTATAACGTTATGCCTTGTAAGGTAATACGTCATAACGTTATACTATATAACGTAATACGTTATAACGTTATACCTTATAACGTAATACGTCATAACGTTATACTATATGACGTTATACCATATAACGTAATACCATATAACGTAATACGTCATAACGTTATACTATATGACGTTATACCATATAACGTAATACGTCATAACGTTATACTATATGACGTTATACCATATATAGCGTAATACCATATAACGTAATACGTTATAACGTTATACACTATAGCGTAATACGTTATAACCTTATACCATATAACGTAATACGTGATACCGTTATACCGTATAACGTAACACGTTATAACGTTATGCCACATAACGTAACACGTTATAACGTTATACCATATAACATAATACGTTATAACGTTATGCCATATAACGTAATACGTTATAACGATATACCATATAACGTAATACGTTATAACGTTGTACCATATAACGTAATACGATATTACGTTATACTATATAACGAAATACGTTATAACGTTATACCATATAACGTAATACATTATAACGATATACCATATAACGTAATATGTATTAACGTAATACAATATAACGTAATACGTAATAACGTTATACCATATAACGTAATACGTTATAACGTAATACCTTATAACGTAATACGCCATAACGTTATACTATATGACGTTATATCATATAACGTAATACCATATAACGTTATACGCTATAGCGTAATACTTTATAACGTTATACCATATAACGTAATACGTGATACCGTTATACCGTATAACGTAACACGTTATAACGTTATGCCATATAACGTAATACGTTATAACGTTATACCACATAACGTAATACTTTATGACGTTATACCATATAACGTACTACGTCATAACGATATACCACATAACGTAATACGTCATAACGTTATACTATACGACGTTATGTCATATAACGTAATACCATATAACGTAATACGTTATAACGATATACCATATAACGTAATACGTTATAACGTGATACCATATAACGTAATACGTTATAACGATATACCATATAACGTAATACGTTATAACGTTATACCATATAACGTAATACGATATTACGTTATACTATATAACGTAATACGTTATAACGTTATACCATATAACGTAATACATTATAACGATATACCATATAACGTAATACGTTATGACGTTATATCATATAACGTAATACGGTATAACGTTATACCACATAACGTAATACATTATAACGTTATGCCATATAACGTAATACGTTATAACGTTATACCATATAACGTAATACGTTATAGCGTTATACCACATAACGTAATACGTTATAACGTTATACTATATGACGTTATGCCATATAACGTAATACGTTATAACGTTATACCATATAACGTAATACGTTATGACGTTATATCATATAACGTAATACGTTATAACGTTATACCACATAACGTAATACCTTATAACGTTATACCATATAACCTAATACGTTATAATGATATACCATATAACGTAATATGTTATAACGTAATACAATATAACGTAATACGTAATAACGTTATACCATATAACGTAATACGTTATAACGTAATACGTTATAACGTAATACGTTATAACGTAATACCTTATAACGTAATACGTCATAACGATATGCCACATAACGTAATACGTCATAACGTTATACTATATGACGTTATATCATATAACGTTACTATATAACGTAATACGTTATAACGTAATACCATATAACGTAATACGTTATAACGTTTTACAATATAACGTAATACGTTATAACGTTATACCCTATAACGTAATACGTTATAACGATATTGTATATAACTTAATACGTTATAACGTTATGCCATATAACGTAATACGTTATAACGTTATGCCTTGTAAGGTAATACGTCATAACGTTATACTATATAACGTAATACGTTATAACGTTATACCTTATAACGTAATACGTCATAACGTTATACTATATGACGTTATACCATATAACGTAATACCATATAACGTAATACGTCATAACGTTATACTATATGACGTTATACCATATAACGTAATACGTCATAACGTTATACTATATGACGTTATACCATATATAGCGTAATACCATATAACGTAATACGTTATAACGTTATACACTATAGCGTAATACGTTATAACGTTATACCATATAACGTAATACGTGATACCGTTATACCGTATAACGTAACACGTTATAACGTTATGCCACATAACGTAACACGTTATAACGTTATACCATATAACATAATACGTTATAACGTTATGCCATATAACGTAATACGTTATAACGATATACCATATAACGTAATACGTTATAACGTTGTACCATATAACGTAATACGATATTACGTTATACTATATAACGAAATACGTTATAACGTTATACCATATAACGTAATACATTATAACGATATACCATATAACGTAATATGTATTAACGTAATACAATATAACGTAATACGTAATAACGTTATACCATATAACGTAATACGTTATAACGTAATACCTTATAACGTAATACGCCATAACGTTATACTATATGACGTTATATCATATAACGTAATACCATATAACGTTATACGCTATAGCGTAATACTTTATAACGTTATACCATATAACGTAATACGTGATACCGTTATACCGTATAACGTAACACGTTATAACGTTATGCCATATAACGTAATACGTTATAACGTTATACCACATAACGTAATACTTTATGACGTTATACCATATAACGTACTACGTCATAACGATATACCACATAACGTAATACGTCATAACGTTATACTATACGACGTTATGTCATATAACGTAATACCATATAACGTAATACGTTATAACGATATACCATATAACGTAATACGTTATAACGTGATACCATATAACGTAATACGTTATAACGATATACCATATAACGTAATACGTTATAACGTTATACCATATAACGTAATACGATATTACGTTATACTATATAACGTAATACGTTATAACGTTATACCATATAACGTAATACATTATAACGATATACCATATAACGTAATACGTTATGACGTTATATCATATAACGTAATACGGTATAACGTTATACTATATGACGTTATGCCATATAACGTAATACGTTATAACGTTATACCATATAACGTAATACGTTATGACGTTATATCATATAACGTAATACGTTATAACGTTATACCACATAACGTCATACCTTATAACGTTATACCATATAACCTAATACGTTATAATGATATACCATATAACGTAATATGTTATAACGTAATACAATATAACGTAATACGTAATAACGTTATACCATATAACGTAATACGTTATAACGTAATGCGTTATAACGTAATACCTTATAACGTAATACGTCATAACGATATACCACATAACGTAATACGTCATAACGTTATACTATATGACGTTATATCATATAACGTTACTATATAACGTAATACGTTATAACGTAATACCATATAACGTAATACGTTATAACGTTTTACAATATAACGTAATACGTTATAACGTTATACCCTATAACGTAATACGTTATAACGATATTGTATATAACGTAATACGTTATAACGTTATGCCATATAACGTAATACGTTATAACGTTATGCCTTGTAGGGTAATACGTCATAACGTTATACTATATAACGTAATACGTTATAACGTTATACCATATAACGTAATACGTTATAGCGTTATACCACATAACGTCATACGTTATAACGTTATACTATATGACGTTATGCCATATAACGTAATACGTTATAACGTTATACCATATAACGTAATACGTTATGACGTTATATCATATAACGTAATACGTTATAACGTTATACCACATAACGTAATACCTTATAACGTTATACCATATAACCTAATACGTTATAATGATATACCATATAACGTAATATGTTATAACGTAATACAATATAACGTAATACGTAATAACGTTATACCATATAACGTAATACGTTATAACGTAATACGTTATAACGTAATACCTTATAACGTAATACGTCATAACGATATACCACATAACGTAATACGTCATAACGTTATACTATATGACGTTATATCATATAACGTAATACCACATAACGTAATACGTTATAACGTTATACCATATAACGTAATACGTTATAACTATATACCATATAACGTAATACGTTATAACGTTATACAATACAACGTAATACGTTATAACGTTATGCCTTATAACGTAATACGTCATAACGATATACCACATAACGTAATACGTCATAACGTTATACTATATGACGTTATACCATATAACGTAATACCATATAACGTAATACGTCATAACGTTATACTATATGACGTTATACCATATAACGTAATACGTCATAACGTTATACTATATGACGTTATACCATATATAGCGTAATACCATATAACGTAATACGTTATAACGTTATACACTATAGCGTAATACGTTATAACGTTATACCATATAACGTAATACGTGATACCGTTATACCGTATAACGTAACACGTTATAACGTTATGCCACATAACGTAACACGTTATAACGTTATACCATATAACATAATACGTTATAACGTTATGCCATATAACGTAATACGTTATAACGATATACCATATAACGTAATACGTTATAACGTTATACCATATAACGTAATACGATATTACGTTATACTACATAACGAAATGCGTTATAACGTTATACCATATAACGTAATACATTATAACGATATACCATATAACGTAATATGTATTAACGTAATACAATATAACGTAATACGTAATAACGTTATACCATATAACGTAATACGTTATAACGTAATACCTTATAACGTAATACGTCATAACGTTATACTATATGACGTTATATCATATAACGTAATACCATATAACGTTATACGCTATAGCGTAATACTTTATAACGTTATACCATATAACGTAATACGTGATACCGTTATACCGTATAACGTAACACGTTATAACGTTATGCCATATAACGTAATACGTTATAACGTTATACCACATAACGTAATACTTTATGACGTTATACCATATAATGTACTACGTCATAACGATATACCACATAACGTAATACGTCATAACGTTATACTATACGACGTTATATCATATAACGTAATACCATATAACGTAATACGTTATAACGATATACCATATAACGTAATACGTTATAACGTGATACCATATAACGTAATACGTTATAACGATATACCATATAACGTAATACGTTATAACGTTATACCATATAACGTAATACGATATTACGTTATACTATATAACGTAATACGTTATAACGTTATACCTTATAACGTAATACATTATAACGATATACCATATAACGTAATACGTTATGACGTTATATCATATAACGTAATACGGTATAACGTTATACCACATAACGTAATACATTATAACGTTATGCCATATAACGTAATACGTTATAACGTTATACCATATAACGTAATACGTTATAGCGTTATACCACATAACGTCATACGTTATAACGTTATACTATATGACGTTATGCCATATAACGTAATACGTTATAACGTTATACCATATAACGTAATACGTTATGACGTTATATCATATAACGTAATACGTTATAACGTTATACCACATAACGTAATACCTTATAACGTTATACCATATAACCTAATACGTTATAATGATATACCATATAACGTAATATGTTATAACGTAATACAATATAACGTAATACGTAATAACGTTATACCATATAACGTAATACGTTATAACGTAATACGTTATAACGTAATACGTTATAACGTAATACCTTATAACGTAATACGTCATAACGATATACCACATAACGTAATACGTCATAACGTTATACTATATGACGTTATATCATATAACGTAATACCACATAACGTAATACGTTATAACGTTATACCATATAACGTAATACGTTATAACTATATACCATATAACGTAATACGTTATAACGTTATACAATACAACGTAATACGTTATAACGTTATGCCTTATAACGTAATACGTCATAACGATATACCACATAACGTAATACGTCATAACGTTATACTATATGACGTTATATCATATAACGTTACTATATAACGTAATACGTTATAACGTAATACCATATAACGTAATACGTTATAACGTTTTACAATATAACGTAATACGTTATAACGTTATACCCTATAACGTAATACGTTATAACGATATTGTATATAACGTAATACGTTATATCGTTATGCCATATAACGTAATACGTTATAACGTTATGCCTTGTAAGGTAATACGTCATAACGTTATACTATATAACGTAATACGTTATAACGTTATACCTTATAACGTAATACGTCATAACGTTATACTATATGACGTTATACCATATAACGTAATACCATATAACGTAATACGTCATAACGTTATACTATATGACGTTATACCATATAACGTAATACCATATAACGTTATACGCTATAGCGTAATACTTTATAACGTTATACCATATAACGTAATACGTGATACCGTTATACCGTATAACGTAACACGTTATAACGTTATGCCATATAACGTAATACGTTATAACGTTATACCACATAACGTAATACTTTATGACGTTATACCATATAATGTACTACGTCATAACGATATACCACATAACGTAATACGTCATAACGTTATACTATACGACGTTATATCATATAACGTAATACCATATAACGTAATACGTTATAACGATATACCATATAACGTAATACGTTATAACGTGATACCATATAACGTAATACGTTATAACGATATACCATATAACGTAATACGTTATAACGTTATACCATATAACGTAATACGATATTACGTTATACTATATAACGTAATACGTTATAACGTTATACCTTATAACGTAATACATTATAACGATATACCATATAACGTAATACGTTATGACGTTATATCATATAACGTAATACGGTATAACGTTATACCACATAACGTAATACATTATAACGTTATGCCATATAACGTAATACGTTATAACGTTATACCATATAACGTAATACGTTATAGCGTTATACCACATAACGTCATACGTTATAACGTTATACTATATGACGTTATGCCATATAACGTAATACGTTATAACGTTATACCATATAACGTAATACGTTATGACGTTATATCATATAACGTAATACGTTATAACGTTATACCACATAACGTAATACCTTATAACGTTATACCATATAACCTAATACGTTATAATGATATACCATATAACGTAATATGTTATAACGTAATACAATATAACGTAATACGTAATAACGTTATACCATATAACGTAATACGTTATAACGTAATACGTTATAACGTAATACGTTATAACGTAATACCTTATAACGTAATACGTCATAACGATATACCACATAACGTAATACGTCATAACGTTATACTATATGACGTTATATCATATAACGTAATACCACATAACGTAATACGTTATAACGTTATACCATATAACGTAATACGTTATAACTATATACCATATAACGTAATACGTTATAACGTTATACAATACAACGTAATACGGTATAACGTTATGCCTTATAACGTAATACGTCATAACGATATACCACATAACGTAATACGTCATAACGTTATACTATATAACGTTATATCATATAACGTTACTATATAACGTAATACGTTATAACGTAATACCATATAACGTAATACGTTATAACGTTTTACAATATAACGTAATACGTTATAACGTTATACCCTATAACGTAATACGTTATAACGATATTGTATATAACGTAATACGTTATATCGTTATGCCATATAACGTAATACGTTATAACGTTATGCCTTGTAAGGTAATACGTCATAACGTTATACTATATAACGTAATACGTTATAACGTTATACCTTATAACGTAATACGTCATAACGTTATACTATATGACGTTATACCATATAACGTAATACCATATAACGTAATACGTCATAACGTTATACTATATGACGTTATACCATATAACGTAATACGTTATAACGTTATACACTATAGCGTAATTCGTTATAACGTCATGCCATATAACGCAATACGTGATACCGTTATACCATATAACGTAATACATTATAACGTTATACCATATGACGTAATACGATATAACATTATACCATACGACGTTATTCCATATAACGTAATACGTCATAACCTTGTACCATATGATGTTATACCATATATCGTAATACGTTATAACGTTATACCATTTAACGTTATACCAAATAACGTAATAAGTTATAACGTTATACCATATAACGTAATACGTTACAACGTTATGCCATATAACGTACTACGTTATAACGTTATGCCTTATAACGTAATAAGTCATAACGATATACCACATAACGTAATACGTCATAACGTTATACTATACGACGTTATATCATATAACGTAATACCATATAACGTAATATGTGATACCGTTATACCACATAACGTAATACGTTATAACGTTATACCACATAACGTAATACATTATAGCGTTATACCACATAACGTAATACGTTAAAGCATTATACCACATAACGTAATACGTTATAACGTTATACCATATAACGTAATACGTTATAACGTTATACCTTATAACGTAATACGTCGTAACTTTTACTATATGACGTTATATCATATAACGTAAAACCATATAACGTCATACGTTATAACGATATACCATATAACGTAATACGTTATAACGTTATACCATATAACGTAATACGTTATAGCGTTATACCACATAACGTAATACGTTATAACGTTATACCATATAACGTAATACGATATTACGTTATACTATATAACATAATACGTTATAACGTTATACCATATAACGTAATACGTGCTAACGTTATACCATATAACCTAATACGTTATAATGATATACCATATAACGTAATATGTTATAACGTAATACAATATAACGTAATACGTAATAACGTTATACCATATAACGTAATACGTTATAACGTAATACCTTATAACGTAATACGTCATAACGTTATACTATATGACGTTATATCATATAACGTAATACCATATAACGTTATGCGCTATAGCGTAATACTTTATAACGTTATACCATATAACGTAATACGTGATACCGTTATACCGTATAACGTAACACGTTATAACGTTATGCCATATATCGTAATACGTTATAACGTTATACCACATAACGTAATACTTTATGACGTTATACCATATAACGTACTACGTCATAACGATATACCACATAACGTAATACGTCATAACGTTATACTATACGACGTTATATCATATAACGTAATACCATATAACGTAATACGTTATAACGTTATACAATATAACGTAATACGTCATAACGTTATACTATATGAAGTTATACCATATAACGTAATACCATATAACGTAATACGTTATAACGTTATACACTATAGCGTAATACGTTATAACGTTATACCATATAACGTAATACGTGATACCGTTATGCCGTATAACGTAACACGTTATAACGTTATGCCATATAACGTAACACGTTATAACGTTGTACCATATAACATAATACGTTATAACGATATTCTATATAACGTAATACGTTATAACGTTATACCACATAACGTAACACGTTATAACGTTATACCATATAACGTAATACGTTATAACGTTATACTATATGACGTTATATCATATAACGTAATACGTTATAACGTTATACCATATAACGTAATACGTCATAACGATATACCATATAACGTAATACGTTATAACGTTATACCACATAACGTAATACATTATAACGTTATGCCATATAACGTAATACGTTATAACGTTATACCTTATAACGTAATACGTGCTAACGTTATACCATATAACCTAATACGTTATAACGTTATACTATATGACGTTATGCCATATAACGTAATACGTTATAACGTTTTACAATATAACGTAATACGTTATAACGTTATACCCTATAACGTAATACGTTATAACGTTATACTATATGACGTTATGCCATATAACGTAATACGTTATAACGTTATACCACATAACGTAACACGTTATAACGTTATACCATATAACGTAATACGTTATAACGTTATACTATATGACGTTATATCATATAACGTAATACGTTATAACGTTATACCATATAACGTAATACGTCATAACGATATACCATATAACGTAATACGATATTACGTTATACTATATAACGTAATACGTTATAACGTAATACCATATAACGTAATACGTTATAACGTTTTACAATATAACGTAATACGTTATAACGTTATACCCTATAACGTAATACGTTATAACGATATTCTATATAACGTAATACGTTATAACGTTATACCATATAACGTAATACGTTATAACGTAATACCTTATAACGTAATACGTCATAACGATATACCACATAACGTAATACGTCATAACGTTATACTATATGACGTTATATCATATAACGTAATACCACATAACGTAATACGTAATAACGTTATACCATATAACGTAATACGTTATAACTATATACCATATAACGTAATACGTTATAACGTTATACAATACAACGTAATACGTTATAACGTTATGCCTTATAACGTAATACGTCATAACGATATACCACATAACGTAATACGTCATAACGTTATACTATATGACGTTATATCATATAACGTTACTATATAACGTAATACGTTATAACGTAATACCATATAACGTAATACGTTATAACGTTTTACATTATAACGTAATACGTTATAACGTTATACCCTATAACGTAATACGTGCTAACGTTATACCATATAACCTAATACGTTATAATGATATACCATATAACGTAATATGTTATAACGTAATACAATATAACGTAATACGTAATAACGTTATACCATATAACGTAATACGTTATAACGTAATACCTTATAACGTAATACGTCATAACGTTATACTATATGACGTTATATCATATAACGTAATACCATATAACGTTATACCCTATAGCGTAATACTTTATAACGTTATACCATATAACGTAATACGTGATACCGTTATACCGTATAACGTAACACGTTATAACGTTATGCCATATAACGTAATACGTTATAACGTTATACCACATAACGTAATACGTCATAACGATATACCATATAACGTAATACGTTATAACGTTATACCACATAACGTAATACATTATAACGCTATGCCATATAACGTAATACGATATTACGTTATACTATATAACGTAATACGTTATAACGTAATACCATATAACGTAATACGTTATAACGTTTTACAATATAACGTAATACGTTATAACGTTATACCCTATAACGTAATACGTTATAACGATATTCTATATAACGTAATACGTTATAACGTTATACCATATAACGTAATACGTTATGACGTTATATCATATAACGTAATACGTTATAACGTTGTACCACATAACGTAATACCTTATAACGTTATACCATACAACCTAATACGTTATAATGATATACCATATAACGTAATATGTTATAACGTAATACAATATAACGTAATACGTAATAACGTTATACCATATAACGTAATACGTTATAACGTAATACCTTATAACGTAATACGTCATAACGATATACCACATAACGTAATACGTCATAACGTTATACTATATGACGTTATATCATATAACGTAATACCACATAACGTAATACGTTATAACGTTATACCATATAACGTAATACGTTATAACTATATACCATATAACGTAATACGTTATAACGTTATACAATACAACGTAATACGTTATAACGTTATGCCTTGTAAGGTAATACGTCATAACGTTATACTATATAACGTAATACGTTATAACGTTATACCTTATAACGTAATACGTCATAACGTTATACTATATGACGTTATACCATATAACGTAATACCATATAACGTAATACGTCATAACGTTATACTATATGACGTTATACCATATAACGTAATACGTTATAACGTTATACACTAGAGCGTAATACGTTATAACGTTATGCCATATAACGTAATACGTTATAACGTTATACCACATAACGCTAATACATTATAACGTTATGCCATATAACGTAATACGATATTACGTTATACTATATAACGTAATACGTTATAACGTTATACCATATAACGTAATACGTGCTAACGTTATACCATATAACCTAATACGTTATAATGATATACCATATAACGTAATATGTTATAACGTAATACAATATAACGTAATACGTAATAACGTTATACCATATAACGTAATACGTTATAACGTAATACCTTATAACGTAATACGTCATAACGTTATACTATATGACGTTATATCATATAACGTAATACCATATAACGTTATACCCTATAGCGTAATACTTTATAACGTTATACCATATAACGTAATACGTGATACCGTTATACCGTATAACGTAACACGTTATAACGTTATGCCATATAACGTAATACGTTATAACGTTATACCACATAACGTAATACTTTATGACGTTATACCATATAACGTACTACGTCATAACGATATACCACATAACGTAATACGTCATAACGTTATACTATACGACGTTATATCATATAACGTAATACCATATAACGTAATCCGTTATAACGTTATACAATATAACGTAATACGTCATAACGTTATACTATATGACGTTATACCATATAACGTAATACCATATAACGTAATACGTTATAACGTTATACACTATAGCGTAATACGTTATAACGTTATACCATATAACGTAATACGTGATACCGTTATGCCGTATAACGTAACACGTTATAACGTTATGCCATATAACGTAACACGTTATAACGTTATACCATATAACATAATACGTTATAACGATATTCTATATAACGTAATACGTTATAACGTTATACCATATGACGTAATACGATATAACATTATACCATACGACGTTATACCATATAACGTAATACGTTATAACGATATTCTATATAACGTAATACGTTATAACGTTACACCACATAACGTAATAAATTATAACGTTATGCCATATAACGTAATACGATATTACGTTATACCATATAACGTAATACGTTATAACGTTATACACTATAGCGTAATACGTTATAACGTTATACCATATAACGTAATACGTGATACCGTTATACCATATAACGTAATACATTATAACGTTATACACTATAACGTAATATGTTATAACGTAATACAATATAACGTAATACGCAATAACGTTATACCATATAACGTAATACGTTATAACGTTATACCATATAACGTAATATGTTATAACGTAATACAATATAACGTAATACGCAATAACGTTATACCATATAACGTAATACGTTATAACGTAATACCTTATAACGTAATACGTCGTAACGTTTACTATATGACGTTATATCATATAACGTAAATCCATATAACGTCATACGTTATAACGATATACCATATAACGTAATACGTTATAACGTTATACCATATAACGTAATACGTTATAGCGTTATACCACATAACGTAATACGTTATAACGTTATACCATATAACGTAATACGATATTACGTTATACTATATAACATAATACGTTATAACGTTATACCATATAACGTAATACGTGCTAACGTTATACCATATAACCTAATACGTTATAATGATATACCATATAACGTAATATGTTATAACGTAATACAATATAACGTAATACGTAATAACGTTATACCATATAACGTAATACGTTATAACGTAATACCTTATAACGTAATACGTCATAACGTTATACTATATGACGTTATATCATATAACGTAATACCATATAACGTTATGCGCTATAGCGTAATACTTTATAACGTTATACCATATAACGTAATACGTGATACCGTTATACCGTATAACGTAACACGTTATAACGTTATGCCATATATCGTAATACGTTATAACGTTATACCACATAACGTAATACTTTATGACGTTATACCATATAACGTACTACGTCATAACGATATACCACATAACGTAATACGTCATAACGTTATACTATACGACGTTATATCATATAACGTAATACCATATAACGTAATACGTTATAACGTTATACAATATAACGTAATACGTCATAACGTTATACTATATGAAGTTATACCATATAACGTAATACCATATAACGTAATACGTTATAACGTTATACACTATAGCGTAATACGTTATAACGTTATACCATATAACGTAATACGTGATACCGTTATGCCGTATAACGTAACACGTTATAACGTTATGCCATATAACGTAACACGTTATAACGTTGTACCATATAACATAATACGTTATAACGATATTCTATATAACGTAATACGTTATAACGTTATACCACATAACGTAACACGTTATAACGTTATACCATATAACGTAATACGTTATAACGTTATACTATATGACGTTATATCATATAACGTAATACGTTATAACGTTATACCATATAACGTAATACGTCATAACGATATACCATATAACGTAATACGTTATAACGTTATACCACATAACGTAATACATTATAACGTTATGCCATATAACGTAATACGTTATAACGTTATACCTTATAACGTAATACGTGCTAACGTTATACCATATAACCTAATACGTTATAACGTTATACTATATGACGTTATGCCATATAACGTAATACGTTATAACGTTTTACAATATAACGTAATACGTTATAACGTTATACCCCATAACGTAATACGTTATAACGTTATACTATATGACGTTATGCCATATAACGTAATACGTTATAACGTTATACCACATAACGTAACACGTTATAACGTTATACCATATAACGTAATACGTTATAACGTTATACTATATGACGTTATATCATATAACGTAATACGTTATAACGTTATACCATATAACGTAATACGTCATAACGATATACCATATAACGTAATACGATATTACGTTATACTATATAACGTAATACGTTATAACGTAATACCATATAACGTAATACGTTATAACGTTTTACAATATAACGTAATACGTTATAACGTTATACCCTATAACGTAATACGTTATAACGATATTCTATATAACGTAATACGTTATAACGTTATACCATATAACGTAATACGTTATAACGTAATACCTTATAACGTAATACGTCATAACGATATACCACATAACGTAATACGTCATAACGTTATACTATATGACGTTATATCATATAACGTAATACCACATAACGTAATACGTAATAACGTTATACCATATAACGTAATACGTTATAACTATATACCATATAACGTAATACGTTATAACGTTATACAATACAACGTAATACGTTATAACGTTATGCCTTATAACGTAATACGTCATAACGATATACCACATAACGTAATACGTTATAACTATATACCATATAACGTAATACGTTATAACGTTATACAATACAACGTAATACGTTATAACGTTATGCCTTGTAAGGTAATACGTCATAACGTTATACTATATAACGTAATACGTTATAACGTTATACCTTATAACGTAATACGTCATAACGTTATACTATATGACGTTATACCATATAACGTAATACCATATAACGTAATACGTCATAACGTTATACTATATGACGTTATACCATATAACGTAATACGTTATAACGTTATACACTAGAGCGTAATACGTTATAACGTTATGCCATATAACGTAATACGTTATAACGTTATACCACATAACGCTAATACATTATAACGTTATGCCATATAACGTAATACGATATTACGTTATACTATATAACGTAATACGTTATAACGTTATACCATATAACGTAATACGTGCTAACGTTATACCATATAACCTAATACGTTATAATGATATACCATATAACGTAATATGTTATAACGTAATACAATATAACGTAATACGTAATAACGTTATACCATATAACGTAATACGTTATAACGTAATACCTTATAACGTAATACGTCATAACGTTATACTATATGACGTTATATCATATAACGTAATACCATATAACGTTATACCCTATAGCGTAATACTTTATAACGTTATACCATATAACGTAATACGTGATACCGTTATACCGTATAACGTAACACGTTATAACGTTATGCCATATAACGTAATACGTTATAACGTTATACCACATAACGTAATACTTTATGACGTTATACCATATAACGTACTACGTCATAACGATATACCACATAACGTAATACGTCATAACGTTATACTATACGACGTTATATCATATAACGTAATACCATATAACGTAATCCGTTATAACGTTATACAATATAACGTAATACGTCATAACGTTATACTATATGACGTTATACCATATAACGTAATACCATATAACGTAATACGTTATAACGTTATACACTATAGCGTAATACGTTATAACGTTATACCATATAACGTAATACGTGATACCGTTATGCCGTATAACGTAACACGTTATAACGTTATGCCATATAACGTAACACGTTATAACGTTATACCATATAACATAATACGTTATAACGATATTCTATATAACGTAATACGTTATAACGTTATACCATATGACGTAATACGATATAACATTATACCATACGACGTTATACCATATAACGTAATACGTTATAACGATATTCTATATAACGTAATACGTTATAACGTTACACCACATAACGTAATAAATTATAACGTTATGTCATATAACGTAATACGATATTACGTTATACCATATAACGTAATACGTTATAACGTTATACACTATAGCGTAATACGTTATAACGTTATACCATATAACGTAATACGTGATACCGTTATACCATATAACGTAATACATTATAACGTTATACACTATAACGTAATATGTTATAACGTAATACAATATAACGTAATACGCAATAACGTTATACCATATAACGTAATACGTTATAACGTTATACCATATAACGTAATATGTTATAACGTAATACAATATAACGTAATACGCAATAACGTTATACCATATAACGTAATACGTTATAACGTAATACCTTATAACGTAATACGTCGTAACGTTTACTATATGACGTTATATCATATAACGTAAATCCATATAACGTCATACGTTATAACGATATACCATATAACGTAATACGTTATAACGTTATACCATATAACGTAATACGTTATAGCGTTATACCACATAACGTAATACGTTATAACGTTATACCATATAACGTAATACGATATTACGTTATACTATATAACATAATACGTTATAACGTTATACCATATAACGTAATACGTGCTAACGTTATACCATATAACCTAATACGTTATAATGATATACCATATAACGTAATATGTTATAACGTAATACAATATAACGTAATACGTAATAACGTTATACCATATAACGTAATACGTTATAACGTAATACCTTATAACGTAATACGTCATAACGTTATACTATATGACGTTATATCATATAACGTAATACCATATAACGTTATGCGCTATAGCGTAATACTTTATAACGTTATACCATATAACGTAATACGTGATACCGTTATACCGTATAACGTAACACGTTATAACGTTATGCCATATATCGTAATACGTTATAACGTTATACCACATAACGTAATACTTTATGACGTTATACCATATAACGTACTACGTCATAACGATATACCACATAACGTAATACGTCATAACGTTATACTATACGACGTTATATCATATAACGTAATACCATATAACGTAATACGTTATAACGTTATACAATATAACGTAATACGTCATAACGTTATACTATATGAAGTTATACCATATAACGTAATACCATATAACGTAATACGTTATAACGTTATACACTATAGCGTAATACGTTATAACGTTATACCATATAACGTAATACGTGATACCGTTATGCCGTATAACGTAACACGTTATAACGTTATGCCATATAACGTAACACGTTATAACGTTGTACCATATAACATAATACGTTATAACGATATTCTATATAACGTAATACGTTATAACGTTATACCACATAACGTAACACGTTATAACGTTATACCATATAACGTAATACGTTATAACGTTATACTATATGACGTTATATCATATAACGTAATACGTTATAACGTTATACCATATAACGTAATACGTCATAACGATATACCATATAACGTAATACGTTATAACGTTATACCACATAACGTAATACATTATAACGTTATGCCATATAACGTAATACGTTATAACGTTATACCTTATAACGTAATACGTGCTAACGTTATACCATATAACCTAATACGTTATAACGTTATACTATATGACGTTATGCCATATAACGTAATACGTTATAACGTTTTACAATATAACGTAATACGTTATAACGTTATACCCCATAACGTAATACGTTATAACGTTATACTATATGACGTTATGCCATATAACGTAATACGTTATAACGTTATACCACATAACGTAACACGTTATAACGTTATACCATATAACGTAATACGTTATAACGTTATACTATATGACGTTATATCATATAACGTAATACGTTATAACGTTATACCATATAACGTAATACGTCATAACGATATACCATATAACGTAATACGATATTACGTTATACTATATAACGTAATACGTTATAACGTAATACCATATAACGTAATACGTTATAACGTTTTACAATATAACGTAATACGTTATAACGTTATACCCTATAACGTAATACGTTATAACGATATTCTATATAACGTAATACGTTATAACGTTATACCATATAACGTAATACGTTATAACGTAATACCTTATAACGTAATACGTCATAACGATATACCACATAACGTAATACGTCATAACGTTATACTATATGACGTTATATCATATAACGTAATACCACATAACGTAATACGTAATAACGTTATACCATATAACGTAATACGTTATAACTATATACCATATAACGTAATACGTTATAACGTTATACAATACAACGTAATACGTTATAACGTTATGCCTTATAACGTAATACGTCATAACGATATACCACATAACGTAATACGTCATAACGTTATACTATATGACGTTATATCATATAACGTTACTATATAACGTAATACGTTATAACGTAATACCATATAACGTAATACGTTATAACGTTTTACATTATAACGTAATACGTTATAACGTTATAACCTATAACGTAATACGTTATAACGATATTGTATATAACGTAATACGTTATAACGTTATGCCATATAACGTAATACGTTATAACGTTATGCCTTGTAAGGTAATACGTCATAACGTTATACTATATAACGTAATACGTTATAACGTTATACCTTATAACGTAATACGTCATAACGTTATACTATATGACGTTATACCATATAACGTAATACCATATAACGTAATACGTCATAACGTTATACTATATGACGTTATACCATATAACGTAATACGTTATAACGTTATACACTAGAGCGTAATACGTTATAACGTTATGCCATATAACGTAATACGTTATAACGTTATACCACATAACGCTAATACATTATAACGTTATGCCATATAACGTAATATGATATTGCGTTATACTATATAACGTAATACGTTATAACGTTATACCATATAACGTAATACGTGCTAACGTTATACCATATAACCTAATACGTTATAATGATATACCATATAACGTAATATGTTATAACGTAATACAATATAACGTAATACGTAATAACGTTATACCATATAACGTAATACGTTATAACGTAATACCTTATAACGTAATACGTCATAACGTTATACTATATGACGTTATATCATATAACGTAATACCATATAACGTTATACCCTATAGCGTAATACTTTATAACGTTATACCATATAACGTAATACGTGATACCGTTATACCGTATAACGTAACACGTTATAACGTTATGCCATATAACGTAATACGTTATAACGTTATACCACATAACGTAATACGTCATAACGATATACCATATAACGTAATACGTTATAACGTTATACCACATAACGTAATACATTATAACGTTATGCCATATAACGTAATACGATATTACGTTATACTATATAACGTAATACGTTATAACGTAATACCATATAACGTAATACGTTATAACGTTTTACAATATAACGTAATACGTTATAACGTTATACCCTATAACGTAATACGTTATAACGATATTCTATATAACGTAATACGTTATAACGTTATACCATATAACGTAATACGTTATGACGTTATATCATATAACGTAATACGTTATAACGTTGTACCACATAACGTAATACCTTATAACGTTATACCATACAACCTAATACGTTATAATGATATACCATATAACGTAATATGTTATAACGTAATACAATATAACGTAATACGTAATAACGTTATACCATATAACGTAATACGTTATAACGTAATACCTTATAACGTAATACGTCATAACGATATACCACATAACGTAATACGTCATAACGTTATACTATATGACGTTATATCATATAACGTAATACCACATAACGTAATACGTTATAACGTTATACCATATAACGTAATACGTTATAACTATATACCATATAACGTAATACGTTATAACGTTATACAATACAACGTAATACGTTATAACGTTATGCCTTGTAAGGTAATACGTCATAACGTTATACTATATAACGTAATACGTTATAACGTTATACCTTATAACGTAATACGTCATAACGTTATACTATATGACGTTATACCATATAACGTAATACCATATAACGTAATACGTCATAACGTTATACTATATGACGTTATACCATATAACGTAATACGTTATAACGTTATACACTAGAGCGTAATACGTTATAACGTTATGCCATATAACGTAATACGTTATAACGTTATACCACATAACGCTAATACATTATAACGTTATGCCATATAACGTAATACGATATTACGTTATACTATATAACGTAATACGTTATAACGTTATACCATATAACGTAATACGTGCTAACGTTATACCATATAACCTAATACGTTATAATGATATACCATATAACGTAATATGTTATAACGTAATACAATATAACGTAATACGTAATAACGTTATACCATATAACGTAATACGTTATAACGTAATACCTTATAACGTAATACGTCATAACGTTATACTATATGACGTTATATCATATAACGTAATACCATATAACGTTATACCCTATAGCGTAATACTTTATAACGTTATACCATATAACGTAATACGTGATACCGTTATACCGTATAACGTAACACGTTATAACGTTATGCCATATAACGTAATACGTTATAACGTTATACCACATAACGTAATACTTTATGACGTTATACCATATAACGTACTACGTCATAACGATATACCACATAACGTAATACGTCATAACGTTATACTATACGACGTTATATCATATAACGTAATACCATATAACGTAATCCGTTATAACGTTATACAATATAACGTAATACGTCATAACGTTATACTATATGACGTTATACCATATAACGTAATACCATATAACGTAATACGTTATAACGGTATACACTATAGCGTAATACGTTATAACGTTATACCATATAACGTAATACGTGATACCGTTATGCCGTATAACGTAACACGTTATAACGTTATGCCATATAACGTAACACGTTATAACGTTATACCATATAACATAATACGTTATAACGATATTCTATATAACGTAATACGTTATAACGTTATACCATATGACGTAATACGATATAACATTATACCATACGACGTTATACCATATAACGTAATACGTTATAACGATATTCTATATAACGTAATACGTTATAACGTTACACCACATAACGTAATAAATTATAACGTTATGCCATATAACGTAATACGATATTACGTTATACCATATAACGTAATACGTTATAACGTTATACACTATAGCGTAATACGTTATAACGTTATACCATATAACGTAATACGTGATACCGTTATACCATATAACGTAATACATTATAACGTTATACACTATAACGTAATATGTTATAACGTAATACAATATAACGTAATACGCAATAACGTTATACCATATAACGTAATACGTTATAACGTTATACCATATAACGTAATATGTTATAACGTAATACAATATAACGTAATACGCAATAACGTTATACCATATAACGTAATACGTTATAACGTAATACCTTATAACGTAATACGTCGTAACGTTTACTATATGACGTTATATCATATAACGTAAATCCATATAAGGTAATACGTTATAACGATATACCATATAACGTAATACGTTATAACGTTATACCATATAACGTAATACGTGCTAACGTTATACCATATAACCTAATACGTTATAATGATATACCATATAACGTAATATGTTATAACGTAATAAAATATAACGTAATACGTAATAACGTTATACCATATAACGTAATACGTTATAACGTTATGCCTTATAACGTAATACGTCATAACGATATACCACATAACGTAATACGTCATAACGTTATACTATACGACGTTATATCATATAACGTAATACCATATAACGTAATACGTGATACCGTTATAACATATAACGTAATACGTTATAACGTTATACCACATAACGTAATACGTCATAACGTTATACACTAGAGCGTAATACGTTATAACGTTATGCCATATAACGTAATACGTTATAACGTTATACCACATAACGCTAATACATTATAACGTTATGCCATATAACGTAATATGATATTGCGTTATACTATATAACGTAATACGTTATAACGTTATACCATATAACGTAATACGTGCTAACGTTATACCACATAACGTAACACGTTATAACGTTATACCATATAACGTAATACGTTATAACGTTATACTATATGACGTTATATCATATAACGTAATACGTTATAACGTTATACCATATAACGTAATACGTCATAACGATATACCATATAACGTAATACGATATTACGTTATACTATATAACGTAATACGTTATAACGTAATACCATATAACGTAATACGTTATAACGTTTTACAATATAACGTAATACGTTATAACGTTATACTCTATAACGTAATACGTTATAACGATATTCTATATAACGTAATACGTTATAACGTTATACCATATAACGTAATACGTTATAACGTAATACCTTATAACGTAATACGTCATAACGATATACCACATAACGTAATACGTCATAACGTTATACTATATGACGTTATATCATATAACGTAATACCACATAACGTAATACGTAATAACGTTATACCATATAACGTAATACGTTATAACTATATACCATATAACGTAATACGTTATAACGTTATACAATACAACGTAATACGTTATAACGTTATGCCTTATAACGTAATACGTCATATCGATATACCACATAACGTAATACGTCATAACGTTATACTATATGACGTTATATCATATAACGTTACTATATAACGTAATACGTTATAACGTAATACCATATAACGTAATACGTTATAACGTTTTACATTATAACGTAATACGTTATAACGTTATACCCTATAACGTAATACGTTATAACGATATTGTATATAACGTAATACGTTATAACGTTATGCCATATAACGTAATACGTTATAACGTTATGCCTTGTAAGGTAATACGTCATAACGTTATACTATATAACGTAATACGTTATAACGTTATACCTTATAACGTAATACGTCATAACGTTATACTATATGACGTTATACCATATAACGTAATACCATATAACGTAATACGTCATAACGTTATACTATATGACGTTATACCATATAACGTAATACGTTATAACGTTATACACTAGAGCGTAATACGTTATAACGTTATGCCATATAACGTAATACGTTATAACGTTATACCACATAACGCTAATACATTATAACGTTATGCCATATAACGTAATATGATATTGCGTTATACTATATAACGTAATACGTTATAACGTTATACCATATAACGTAATACGTGCTAACGTTATACCATATAACCTAATACGTTATAATGATATACCATATAACGTAATACGTTATAACGTAATACCTTATAACGTAATACGTCATAACGTTATACTATATGACGTTATATCATATAACGTAATACCATATAACGTTATACCCTATAGCGTAATACTTTATAACGTTATACCATATAACGTAATACGTGATACCGTTATACCGTATAACGTAACACGTTATAACGTTATGCCATATAACGTAATACGTTATAACGTTATACCACATAACGTAATACGTCATAACGATATACCATATAACGTAATACGTTATAACGTTATACCACATAACGTAATACATTATAACGTTATGCCATATAACGTAATACGATATTACGTTATACTATATAACGTAATACGTTATAACGTAATACCATATAACGTAATACGTTATAACGTTTTACAATATAACGTAATACGTTATAACGTTATACCCTATAACGTAATACGTTATAACGATATTCTATATAACGTAATACGTTATAACGTTATACCATATAACGTAATACGTTATGACGTTATATCATATAACGTAATACGTTATAACGTTGTACCACATAACGTAATACCTTATAACGTTATACCATACAACCTAATACGTTATAATGATATACCATATAACGTAATATGTTATAACGTAATACAATATAACGTAATACGTAATAACGTTATACCATATAACGTAATACGTTATAACGTAATACCTTATAACGTAATACGTCATAACGATATACCACATAACGTAATACGTCATAACGTTATACTATATGACGTTATATCATATAACGTAATACCACATAACGTAATACGTTATAACGTTATACCATATAACGTAATACGTTATAACTATATACCATATAACGTAATACGTTATAACGTTATACAATACAACGTAATACGTTATAACGTTATGCCTTATAACGTAATACGTCATAACGATATACCACATAACGTAATACGTCATAACGTTATACTATATGACGTTATATCATATAACGTTACTATATATCGTAATACGTTATAACGTAATACCATATAACGTAATACGTTATAACGTTTTACATTATAACGTAATACGTTATAACGTTATACCCTATAACGTAATACGTTATAACGATATTGTATATAACGTAATACGTTATAACGTTATGCCATATAACGTAATACGTTATAACGTTATGCCTTGTAAGGTAATACGTCATAACGTTATACTATATAACGTAATACGTTATAACGTTATACCTTATAACGTAATACGTCATAACGTTATACTATATGACGTTATACCATATAACGTAATACCATATAACGTAATACGTCATAACGTTATACTATATGACGTTATACCATATAACGTAATACGTTATAACGTTATACACTAGAGCGTAATACGTTATAACGTTATGCCATATAACGTAATACGTTATAACGTTATACCACATAACGCTAATACATTATAACGTTATGCCATATAACGTAATACGATATTACGTTATACTATATAACGTAATACGTTATAACGTTATACCATATAACGTAATACGTGCTAACGTTATACCATATAACCTAATACGTTATAATGATATACCATATAACGTAATATGTTATAACGTAATACAATATAACGTAATACGTAATAACGTTATACCATATAACGTAATACGTTATAACATAATACCTTATAACGTAATACGTCATAACGTTATACTATATGACGTTATATCATATAACGTAATACCATATAACGTTATACCCTATAGCGTAATACTTTATAACGTTATACCATATAACGTAATACGTGATACCGTTATACCGTATAACGTAACACGTTATAACGTTATGCCATATAACGTAATACGTTATAACGTTATACCACATAACGTAATACTTTATGACGTTATACCATATAACGTACTACGTCATAACGATATACCACATAACGTAATACGTCATAACGTTATACTATACGACGTTATATCATATAACGTAATACCATATAACGTAATCCGTTATAACGTTATACAATATAACGTAATACGACATAACGTTATACTATATGACGTTATACCATATAACGTAATACCATATAACGTAATACGTTATAACGTTATACACTATAGCGTAATACGTTATAACGTTATACCATATAACGTAATACGTGATACCGTTATGCCGTATAACGTAACACGTTATAACGTTATGCCATATAACGTAACACGTTATAACGTTATACCATATAACATAATACGTTATAACGATATTCTATATAACGTAATACGTTATAACGTTATACCATATGACGTAATACGATATTACATTATACCATACGACGTTATACCATATAACGTAATACGTTATAACGATATTCTATATAACGTAATACGTTATAACGTTACACCACATAACGTAATAAATTATAACGTTATGCCATATAACGTAATACGATATTACGTTATACCATATAACGTAATACGTTATAACGTTATACACTATAGCGTAATACGTTATAACGTTATACCATATAACGTAATACGTGATACCGTTATACCATATAACGTAATACATTATAACGTTATACACTATAACGTAATATGTTATAACGTAATACAATATAACGTAATACGCAATAACGTTATACCATATAACGTAATACGTTATAACGTTATACCATATAACGTAATATGTTATAACGTAATACAATATAACGTAATACGCAATAACGTTATACCATATAACGTAATACGTTATAACGTAATACCTTATAACGTAATACGTCGTAACGTTTACTATATGACGTTATATCATATAACGTAAATCCATATAAGGTAATACGTTATAACGATATACCATATAACGTAATACGTTATAACGTTATACCATATAACGTAATACGTGCTAACGTTATACCATATAACCTAATACGTTATAATGATATACCATATAACGTAATATGTTATAACGTAATACAATATAACGTAATACGTAATAACGTTATACCATATAACGTAATACGTTATAACGTAATACGTCATAACGTTATACTATATGACGTTATATCATATAACGTAATACCATATAACGTTATACCCTATAGCGTAATACTTTATAACGTTATACCATATAACGTAATACGTGATACCGTTATACCGTATAACGTAACACGTTATAACGTTATGCCATATAACGTAATACGTTATAACGTTATACCACATAACGTAATACTTTATGACGTTATACCATATAACGTACTACGTCATAACGATATACCACATAACGTAATACGTCATAACGTTATACTATACGACGTTATATCATATAACGTAATACCATATAACGTAATACGTTATAACGTTATACAATATAACGTAATACGTCATAACGTTATACTATATGACGTTATACCATATAACGTAATACCATATAACGTAATACGTTATAACGTTATACACTATAGCGTAATACGTTATAACGTTATACCATATAACGTAATACGTGATACCGTTATGCCGTATAACGTAACACGTTATAACGTTATGCCATATAACGTAACACGTTATAACGTTATACCATATAACATAATACGTTATAACGATATTCTATATAACGTAATACGTTATAACGTTATACCATATGACGTAATACGATATAACATTATACCATACGACGTTATACCATATAACGTAATACGTTATAACGATATTCTATATAACGTAATACGTTATAACGTTACACCACATAACGTAATAAATTATAACGTTATGCCATATAACGTAATACGATATTACGTTATACCATATAACGTAATACGTTATAACGTTATACACTATAGCGTAATACGTTATAACGTTATACCATATAACGTAATACGTGATACCGTTATACCATATAACGTAATACATTATAACGTTATACACTATAACGTAATACGATATTACGTTATACTATATAACGTAATACGTTATAACGTTGTACCATATAACGTAATACATTATAACGTTATACCATATAACGTAATATGTTATAACGTAATACAATATAACGTAATACGCAATAACGTTATACCATATAACGTAATCCGTTATAACGTAATAAATTATAACGTAATACGTCGTAACGTTTACTATATGACGTTATATCATATAACGTAAATCCATATAAGGTAATACGTTATAACGATATACCATATAACGTAATACGTTATAACGTTATACCATATAACGTAATACGCGATACCGTTATACCGTATAACGTAACACGTTATAACGTTATGCCATATAACGTAACACGTTATAACGTTATACCATATAACATAATACGTTATAACGTTATGCCATATAACGTAATACGTTATAACGTTATGCCTTATAACGTAATACGTCATAACGATATACCACATAACGTAATACGTCATAACGTTATACTATACGACGTTATATCATATAACGTAATACCATATAACGTAATACGTGATACCGTTATAACATATAACGTAATACGTTATAACGTTATACCACATAACGTAATACGTTATAACGTTATACCACATAACGTAATACGTTAAAGCATTATACCACATAACGTAATACGTTATAACGTTATACCATATAACGTAATACGTTATAACGTTATACCTTATAACGTAATACGTCGTAACGTTTACTATATGACGTTATATCATATAACGTAAAACCATATAACGTCATACGTTATAACGATATATCATATAACGTAATACGTTATAGCGTTATACCACATAACGTAATACGTTATAACGATATACCATATAACGTAATACGATATTACGTTATACTATATAACCTAATACGTTATAACGTTATACCATATAACGTAATACATTATAACGTTATACCATATAACGTAATACGTTGTGACGTTATATCATATAACGTAATACGTTATAACGTTATACCACATAACGTAATACATTATAACGTTATGCCACATAACGTAATACGTTATAACGATATATCATACAACGTAATACGTTATAACGTTATACCATATAACGTAATACGTTATAGCGTTATACCACATAACGTAATACGTTATAACGTTATACCATATAACGTAATACGATATTACGTTATACTATATAACCTAATACGTTATAACGTTATACCATATAACGTAATACATTATAACGTTATACCATATAACGTAATACGTTGTGACGTTATATCATATAACGTAATACGTTATAACGTTATACCACATAACGTAATACATTATAACGTTATGCCATATAACGTAATACGTTATAACGTTATACCATATAACGTAATACGTTATGACGTTATATCATATAACGTAATACGTTATAACGTTATACCACATAACGTAATACCTTATAACGTTATACCATATAACCTAATGCGTTATAATGATATACCATATAACGTAATATGTTATAACGTAATACAATATAACGTAATACGTAATAACGTTATACCATATAACGTAATACGTTATAACGTAATACCTTATAACGTAATACGTCATAACGATATACCACATAACGAAATACGTCATAACGTTATACTATATGACGTTATATCATATAACGTTACTATATAACGTAATACGTTATAACGTAATACCATATAACGTAATACGTTATAACGTTTTACAATATAACGTAATACGTTATAACGTTATACCCTATAACGTAATACGTTATAACGATATTGTATTTAACGCAATACGTTATAACGTTATGCCATATAACGTAATACGTTATAACGTTATGCCTTGTAAGGTAATACGTCATAACGTTATACTATATAACGTAATACGTTATAACGTTATACCTTATAACGTAATACGTCATAACGTTATACTATATGACGTTCGTTATACCATATAACGTAATACCATATAACGTAATACGTCATAACCTTATACTATATGACGTTATACCATATAACGTAATACGTTATAACGTTATACACTATAGCGTAATACGTTATAACGTTATACCATATAACGTAATACGTGATACCGTTATACCGTATAACGTAACACGTTATAACGTTATGCCATATAACGTAACACGTTATAACGTTATACCATATAACATAATACGTTATAACGTTATACAGTATAACGTAACACGTTATAACGTTATGCCATATAACGTAATACGTTATAACGTTATACCATATAACGTAATACGTTATAACGTTATACCATATAACGTAATACGTTATAACGTTATACCTTATAACGTAATACGTCGTAACGTTTACTATATGACGTTATATCATATAACGTAAAACCATATAACGTCATACGTTATAACGATATACCATATAACGTAATACGTTATAACGTTATACCATATAACGTAATACGTTATAGCGTTATACCACATAACGTAATACGTTATAACGATATACCATATAACGTAATACGTTATAACGTTATACTATATGACGTTATATCATATAACGTAATACGTTATAACGTTATACCGTATAACGTAACACGTTATAACGTTATGCCATATAACGTAACACGTTATAACGTTATACCATACAACGTAATACGTTATAACGTTATACCATATAACGTAATACGTTATAGCGTTATACCACATAACGTAATACGTTATAACGTTATACTATATGACGTTATACCATATAACGTAATACCATATAACGTAATACCATATAACGTAATACGTCATAACGTTATACTATATGACGTTATACCATATAACGTAATACCATATAACGTAATACGTTATAACGTTATACACTATAGCGTAATACGTTATAACGTTATAGCATATAACGTAATACGTGATACCGTTATACCGTATAACGTAACACGTTATAACGTTATGCCATATAACGTAACACGTTATAACGTTATACCATATAACATAATACGTTATAACGTTATACCGTATAACGTAACACGTTATAACGTTATGCCATATAACGTAATACGTTATAACGTTATACCATATAACGTAATACGTTATAACGTTATACCATATAACGTAATACGTTATAACGTTATACCTTATAACGTAATACGTCGTAACGTTTACTATATGACGTTATATCATATAACGTAAAACCATATAACGTCATACGTTATAACGATATACCATATAACGTAATACGTTATAACGTTATACCATATAACGTAATACGTTATAGCGTTATACCACATAACGTAATACGTTATAACGATATACCATATAACGTAATACGTTATAACGTTATACTATATGACGTTATATCATATAACGTAATACGTTATAACGTTATACCGTATAACGTAACACGTTATAACGTTATGCCATATAACGTAACACGTTATAACGTTATACCATACAACGTAATACGTTATAACGTTATACCATATAACGTAATACGTTATAGCGTTATACCACATAACGTAATACGTTATAACGTTATACGATATGACGTTATACCATATAACGTAATACCATATAACGTAATACCATATAACGTAATACGTCATAACGTTATACTATATGACGTTATACCATATAACGTAATACCATATAACGTAATACGTTATAACGTTATACACTATAGCGTAATACGTTATAACGTTATAGCATATAACGTAATACGTGATACCGTTATACCGTATAACGTAACACGTTATAACGTTATGCCATATAACGTAACACGTTATAACGTTATACCATATAACATAATACGTTATAACGTTATGCAATATAACGTAATACGTTATAACGATATACCATATAACGTAATACGTTATAACGTTATACAATACAACGTAATACGTTATAACGTTATACCATATAACGTAATACGTTATAGCGTTATACCACATAACGTAATACGTTATAACGTTATACTATATGACGTTATATCATATAACGTAATACGTTATAACGTTATACCATATAACGTAATACGTTATAACGATATACCATATAACGTAATACGTTATAACGTTATACAATACAACGTAATACGTTATAACGTTATACCATATAACGTAATACGTTATAGCGTTATACCACATAACGTAATACGTTATAACGTTATACCATATAACGTAATACGATATTACGTTATACTATATAACGTAATACGTTATAACGTTATACCATATAACGTAATACATTATAACGTTATACCATATAAAGTAATACGTTATGACGTTATATCATATAACGTAATACGTTATAACGTTATACCACATAACGTAATACATTATAACGTTATGCCATATAACGTAATACGATATTACGTTATACTATATAACGTAATACGTTATAACGTTATGCCATATAACGTAATACGTTATACCATTATACAATATAACGTAATACGTTATAACGTTATACCTTATAACGTAATACGTCATAACGTTATACTATATGACGTTATATCATATAACGTAAAACCATATAACGTAATACGTTATAACGTTATACAATATAACGTACTACGTTATAAAGTTATAACCTATAACGTAATACGTTATAACGTTATGCCATATAACGTAATACGTTATGACGTTATACTATATAGCTTAATACGTTATAACATTATACCATATAACGTAATACGTCACAACGATATACCACATAACGTAATACGTCATAACTTTATACTATATGACGTTATATCATATAACGTAATACCATATAACGTAATACGTTATAACGTTATGAAATATAACGTAACACGTTATAACGTTATACCATATAACATAATACGTTATAACGTTATGCCATATAACGTAATACGTTATAACGTCATGCTATATAACGTAATACGTTATAACGTTATGCCTTGTAAGGTAATACGTCATAACGTTATACTATATAACGTAATACGTTCTAACGTTATACCATATGACGTAATACGATATAACATTATACCATACGACGTTATACCATATAACGTAATACGTCATAACCTTGTACCATATGATGTTATACCATATATCGTAATACGTTACAACGTTATACCATATAACGTAATACGTTATAACGTTATACACTATAGCGTAATACGTTATAACGTTACACCATATAACGTAATACATGATACCGTTATACCGTATAACATAACACGTTATAACGTTATGCCATATAACGTAACACGTTATAACGTTATACCATATAACATAATACGCTATAACGTTATGCCATATAACGTAATACGTTATAACGTTATACCATATAACGTAATACGTTATAGCGTTATACCACATAACGTAATATGTTATAACGTTATACTATATGACGTTATATCATATAACGTAATACGTTATAGCGTTATACCACATAACGCAATACGTTACAACGTTATACCATATAACGTAATACGATATTATGTTATACTATATAACGTAATACGTTATAACGTTATACCATATAACGTAATAAATTATAACGTTATACAATATAACGTAATACATCATAACGTTATACCATATAACGTAATACGTTATAGCGTTATACCACATAACGTAATATGTTATAACGATATACTATATGACGTTATATCATATAACGTAATACGTTATAGCGTTATACCACATAACGTAATACGTTACAACGTTATACCATATAACGTAATACGATATTATGTTATACTATATAACGTAATACGTTATAACGTTATACCATATAACGTAATACATCATAACGTTATACCATATAACGTAATACGTTATGACGTTATATCATATAACGTAATACGTTATAACGTTGTACCACATAACGTAATACATTATAACGTTATGCCATATAACGTAATACGATATTACGTTATACTATATAACGTAATACGTTATAACGTTATACCATATAACGTAATACGTACTAACGTTATACCATATAACCTAATACGTTATAATGATATACCAAATAACGTAATATGTTATAACGTAATACAATATAACGTAATACGTGATACCGTTATACCGTATAACATAACACGTTATAACGTTATGCCATATAACGTAACACGTTATAACGTTATACCATATAACATAATACGCTATAACGTTATGCCATATAACGTAATACGTTATGACGTTATACAATATAACGTAATACGTTATAACGTTATACCCTTCAACGTAATACGTTATAACGTTATACCATATAACGTAACACGTTATAACGATATACCATATAACGTAATACGTTATAACGTTATGCCATATAACGTAATACGTTATAACGATATACCATATAACGTAACACGTTATAACGTTATACAATACAACGTAATACGTTATAACGTTATACCATATAACGTAATACCATATAACGTAATACGTTATAACGTTATAAAATATAACGTAACACGTTATAACGTTATACCATATAACATAATACGTTATAACGTTATGCCATATAACGTAATACGATATAACGTCATGCTATATAACGTAATACGTAATAACGTTATGCCTTGTAAGGTAATACGTCATAACGTTATACTATATAACGTAATACGTTCTAACGTTATACCATATGACGTAATACGATATAACATTATACCATACGACGTTATACCATATAACGTAATACGTCATAACCTTGTACCATATGATGTTATACCATATATCGTAATACGTTACAACGTTATACCATATAACGTAATACGTTATAACGTTATACACTATAGCGTAATACGTTATAACGTTACACCATATAACGTAATACATGATACCGTTATACCGTATAACATAACACGTTATAACGTTATGCCATATAACGTAACACGTTATAACGTTATACCATATAACATAATACGCTATAACGTTATGCCATCTAACGTAATACGTTATAACGTTATACCATATAACGTAATACGTTATAGCGTTATACCACATAACGTAATATGTTATAACGTTATACTATATGACGTTATATCATATAACGTAATACGTTATAGCGTTATACCACACAACGTAATACGTTACAACGTTATACCATATAACGTAATACGATATTATGTTATACTATATAACGTAATACGTTATAACGTTATACCATATAACGTAATACATTATAACGTTATACAATATAACGTAATACGTTATAACGTTATACCATATAACGTAATACGTTATAGCGTTATACCACATAACGTAATACATTATAACGTTATGCCATATAACGTAATACGATATTACGTTATACTATATAACGTAATACGTTATAACGTTATACCATATAACGTAATACGTACTAACGTTATACCATATAACCTAATACGTTATAATGATATACCAAATAACGTAATATGTTACAACGTAATACAATATAACGTAATACGTGATACCGTTATACCGTATAACATAACACGTTATAACGTTATGCCATATAACGTAACACGATATAACGTTATACCATATAACATAATACGCTATAACGTTATGCCATATAACGTAATACGTTATGACGTTATACAATATAACGTAATACGTGATACCGTTATACCGTATAACATAACACGTTATAACGTTATACCACATAACGTAATACGTTACAACGTTATACCATATAACGTTATACTATATGACGTTATATCATATAACGTAATACGTTATAGCGTTATACCACATAACGCAATACGTTACAACGTTATACCATATAACGTAATACGATATTATGTTATACTATATAACGTAATACGTTATAACGTTATACCATATAACGTAATACGTACTAACGTTATACCATATAACCTAATACGTTATAACGTTATGCCATATAACGTAACACGTTATAACGTTATACCATATAACATAATACGCTATAACGTTATGCCATATAACGTAATACGTTATAACGTTATACCATATAACGTAATACGTTATAGCGTTATACCACATAACGTAATATGTTATAACGTTATACTATATGACGTTATATCATATAACGTAATACGTTATAACGTTATACCATATAACGTAATACGTACTAACGTTATACCATATAACCTAATACGTTATAATGATATACCAAATAACGTAATATGTTATAACGTAATACAATATAACGTAATACGTGATACCGTTATACCGTATAACATAACACGTTATAACGTTATGCCATATAACGTAACACGTTATAACGTTATACCATATAACATAATACGCTATAACGTTATGCCATATAACGTAATACGTTATGACGTTATACAATATAACGTAATACGTTATAGCGTTATACCACATAACGTAATACGTTACAACGTTATACCATATAACGTAATACGATATTATGTTATACTATATATCGTAATACGTTATAACGTTATACCATATAACGTAATACATTATAACGTTATACAATATAACGTAATACGTTATAACGTTATACCATATAACGTAATACGTTATAGCGTTATACCACATAACGTAATATGTTATAACGTAATACAATATAACGTAATACGTGATACCGTTATACCGTATAACATAACACGTTATAACGTTATGCCATATAACGTAACACGTTATAACGTTATACCATATAACATAATACGCTATAACGTTATGCCATATAACGTAATACGTTATGACGTTATACAATATAACGTAATACGTTATAACGTTATACCCTTCAACGTAATACGTTATAACGTTATACCATATAACGTAACACGTTATAACGATATACCATATAACGTAATACGTTATAACGTTATGCCATATAACGTAATACGTTATAACGATATACCATATAACGTAACACGTTATAACGTTATACAATACAACGTAATACGTTATAACGTTATACCATATAACGTAATACGTTATAGCGTTATACCACATAACGTAATACGTTATAACGTTATACAATACAACGTAATACGTTATAACGTTATACCATATAACGTAATACGTTATAGCGTTATACCACATAACGTAATATGTTATAACGTTATACTATATGACGTTATATCATATAACGTAATACGTTATAGCGTTATACCACATGACGTAATACGTTATAACGTTATACCATATAACGTAATACGATATTACGTTATACTATATAACGTAATACGTTATAACGTTATGCCATATAACGTAACACCTTATAACGTTATACCATATAACGTAATATGTTATAACGTTATGCCATATAACGTAATACGTTATAACGTTATACTATATGACGTAATACGATATAACATTATACCATACAACGTTATACCATATAACGTAATACGTTATAACGTTATACCACATAACGTAATACGTTATAACGTTATACGATATAACGAAATACGTTATAACGTTATACCATATAACGTAATACGTTATAACGTTATACCATATAACTTAATACGTCATAACTTTATACTATATGACGTTATATCATATAACGTAATACCATATAACGTAATACGTTATAACGTTATGAAATATAACGTAACACGTTATAACGTTATACCATATAACATAATACGTTATAACGTTATGCCATATAACGTAATACGTTATAACGTCATGCCATATAACGTAATACGTTATAACGTTATGCCTTGTAAGGTAATACGTCATAACGTTATACTACATAACGTAATACGTTATAACGTTATACCATATGACGTAATACGATATAACATTATACCATACGACGTTATACCATATAACGTAATACGTCATAACCTTGTACCATATGATGTTATACCATATATCGTAATACGTTACAACGTTATACCATATAACGTAATACGTTATAACGTTATACACTATAGCGTAATACGTTATAACGTTACACCATATAACGTAATACGTGATACCGTTATACCGTATAACATAACACGTTATAACGTTATGCCATATAACGTAACACGTTATAACGTTATACCACATAACATAATACGCTATAACGTTATGCCATATAACGTAATACGTTATAACGTTATACCATATAACGTAATACGTTATAACGTTATACCATATAACGTAATACATTATAACGTTATACCATATAACGTAATACGTTATGACGTTATACAATATAACGTAATACGTTATAACGTTATAAACTTCAACGTAATACGTAATAACGTTATACCATATAACGTAACACGTTATAACGTTATACCATATAACGTAATACGTTATAACGTTATGCCATATAACGTAATACGTTATAACGATATACCATATAACGTAATACGTTATAACGTTATACAATACAACGTAATACGTTATAACGTTATACCATATAACGTAATACATTATAACGTTATACCATATAACGTAATACGTTATGACGTTATATCATATAACGTAATACGTTATAACGTTATACCACATAACGTAATACATTATAACGTTATGCCATATAACGTAATACGATATTACGTTATACTATATAACATAATACGTTATAACGTTATACCCTATAACGTAATACGTTATAACGATATTCTATATAACGTAATACGTTATAACGTTATACCATATAACGTAATACGTTATGACGTTATATCATATAACGTAATACGTTATAACGTTATACCACATAACGTAATACCTTATAACGTTATACCATATAACCTAATACGTTATAATGATATACCATATAACGTAATATGTTATAACGTAATACAATATAACGTAATACGTAATAACGTTATACCATATAACGTAATACGTTATAACGTAATACCTTATAACGTAATACGTCATAACGATATACCACATAACGAAATACGTCATAATGTTATACTATATGACGTTATATCATATAACGTAATACCACATAACGTAATACGTTATAACGTTATACCATATAACGTAATACGTTATAACTATATACCATATAACGTAATACATTATAACGTTATACAATACAACGTAATACGTTATAACGTTATGCCTTATAACGTAATACGTCATAACGATATACCACATAACGTAATACGTAATAACGTTATACTATATGACGTTATATCATATAACGTTACTATATAACGTAATACGTTATAACGTAATACCATATAACGTAATACGTTATAACGTTTTACAATATAACGTAATACGTTATAACGTTATACCCTATAACGTAATACGTTATAACGATATTGTATATAACGCAATACGTTATAACGTTATGCCATATAACGTAATACGTTATAACGTTATGCCTTGTAAGGTAATACGTCATAACGTTATACTATATAACGTAATACGTTATAACGTTATACACTATAGCGTAATACGTTATAACGTTATACCATATAACGTAATACGTGATACCGTTATACCGTATAACGTAACACGTTATAACGTTATGCCATATAACGTAACACGTTATAACGTTATACCATATAACATAATACGTTATAACGTTATACCGTATAACGTAACACGTTATAACGTTATGCCATATAACGTAATACGTTATAACGTTATACCATATAACGTAATACGTTATAACGTTATACCATATAACGTAATACGTTATAACGTTATACCTTATAACGTAATACGTCGTAACGTTTACTATATGACGTTATATCATATAACGTAAAACCATATAACGTCATACGTTATAACGATATACCATATAACGTAATACGTTATAACGTTATACCATATAACGTAATACGTTATAGCGTTATACCACATAACGTAATACGTTATAACGATATACCATATAACGTAATACGTTATAACGTTATACTATATGACGTTATATCATATAACGTAATACGTTATAACGTTATACCGTATAACGTAACACGTTATAACGTTATGCCATATAACGTAACACGTTATAACGTTATACCATACAACGTAATACGTTATAACGTTATACCATATAACATAATACGTTATAACGTTATGCAATATAACGTAATACGTTATAACGATATACCATATAACGTAATACGTTATAACGTTATACAATACAACGTAATACGTTATAACGTTATACCATATAACGTAATACGTTATAGCGTTATACCACATAACGTAATACGTTATAACGTTAGACTATATGACGTTATATCATATAACGTAATACGTTATAACGTTATACCATATAACGTAATACGTTATAACGATATACCATATAACGTAATACGTTATAACGTTATACAATACAACGTAATACGTTATAACGTTATACCATATAACGTAATACGTTATAGCGTTATACCACATAGCGTAATACGTTATAACGTTATACCATATAACGTAATACGATATTACGTTATACTATATAACGTAATACGTTATAACGTTATACCATATAACGTAATACATTATAACGTTATACCATATAACGTAATACGTTATGACGTTATATCATATAACGTAATACGTTATAACGTTATACCACATAACGTAATACATTATAACGTTATGCCATATAACGTAATACGATATTACGTTATACTATATAACGTAATACGTTGTAACGTTATACCCTATAACGTAATACGTTATAACGATATTCTATATAACGTAATACGTTATAACGTTATACCATATAACGTAATACGTTATGACGTTATATCATATAACGTAATACGTTATAACGTTATACCACATAACGTAATACCTTATAACGTTATACCATATAACCTAATACGTTATAATGATATACCATATAACGTAATATGTTATAACGTAATACAATATAACGTAATACGTAATAACGTTATACCATATAACGTAATACGTTATAACGTAATACCTTATAACGTAATACGTCATAACGATATACCACATAACGAAATACATCATAATGTTATACTATATGACGTTATATCATATAACGTAATACCACATAACGTAATACGTTATAACGTTATACCATATAACGTAATACGTTATAACTATATACCATATAACGTAATACATTATAACGTTATACAATACAACGTAATACGTTATAACGTTATGCCTTATAACGTAATACGTCATAACGATATACCACATAACGTAATACGTAATAACGTTATACTATATGACGTTATATCATATAACGTTACTATATAACGTAATACGTTATAACGTAATACCATATAACGTAATACGTTATAACGTTATACCATATAACGTAATACGTGATACCGTTATACCGTATAACGTAACACGTTATAGCGTTATGCCATATAACGTAACACGTTATAACGTTATACCATATAACATAATACGTTATAACGTTATACCGTATAACGTAACACGTTATAACGTTATGCCATATAACGTAATACGTTATAACGTTATACCATATAACGTAATACGTTATAACGTTATACCATATAACGTAATACGTTATAACGTTATACCTTATAACGTAATACGTCGTAACGTTTACTATATGACGTTATATCATATAACGTAAAACCATATAACGTCATACGTTATAACGATATACCATATAACGTAATACGTTATAACGTTATACCATATAACGTAATACGTTATAGCGTTATACCACATAACGTAATACGTTATAACGATATACCATATAACGTAATACGTTATAACGTTATACTATATGACGTTATATCATATAACGTAATACGTTATAACGTTATACCGTATAACGTAACACGTTATAACGTTATGCCATATAACGTAACACGTCATAACGTTATACCATACAACGTAATACGTTATAACGTTATACCATATAACATAATACGTTATAACGTTATGCAATATAACGTAATACGTTATAACGATATACCATATAACGTAATACGTTATAACGTTATACAATACAACGTAATACGTTATAACGTTATACCATATAACGTAATACGTTATAGCGTTATACCACATAACGTAATACGTTATAACGTTATACTATATGACGTTATATCATATAACGTAATACGTTATAACGTTATACCATATAACGTAATACGTTATAACGATATACCATATAACGTAATACGTTATAACGTTATACAATACAACGTAATACGTTATAACGTTATACCATATAACGTAATACGTTATAGCGTTATACCACATAACGTAATACGTTATAACGTTATACCATATAACGTAATACGATATTACGTTATACTATATAACGTAATACGTTATAACGTTATACCATATAACGTAATACATTATAACGTTATACCATATAACGTAATACGTTATGACGTTATATCATATAACGTAATACGTTATAACGTTATACCACATAACGTAATACATTATAACGTTATGCCATATAACGTAATACGATATTACGTTATACTATATAACGTAATACGTTATAACGTTATACCACATAACGTAATACGTACTAACGTTATACCATATAACCTAATACGTTATAATGATATACCATATAACGTAATATGTTATAACGTAATACAATATAACGTAATACGTAATAACGTTATACCATATACCGTAATACGTTATAACGTAATACCTTATAACGTAATACGTCATAACGTTATACTATATGACGTTATACCATATAACGTAATACCATATAACGTAATACATTATAACGTTATACACTATAGCGTAATACGTTATAACGTTATACCATATAACGTAATACGTGATACCGTTATACCGTATAACGTAACACGTTATAACGTTATGCCATATAACGTAACACGTTATAACGTTATACCATATAACATAATACGTTATAACGATATTCTATATAACGTAATACGTTATAACGTTACACCACATAACGAAATAAATTATAACGTTATGCCATATAACGTAATACGATATTACGTTATACTATATAACGTAATACGTTATAACGTTATGCCATATAACGTAATACGTTATACCATTATACCATATAACGTAATACGTTATAACGTCATGCCATATAACGTAATACGTTATAACGTTATGCCTTGTAAGGTAATACGTCATAACGTTATACTATATAACGTAATACGTTATAACGTTATACCATATGACGTAATACGATATAACATTATACCATACGACGTTATACCATATAACGTAATACGTCATAACCTTGTACCATATGATGTTATACCATATATCGTAATACGTTACAACGTTATACCATATAACGTAATACGTTATAACGTTATACACTATAGCGTAATACGTTATAACGTTACACCATATAACGTAATACGTGATACCGTTATACCGTATAACATAACACGTTATAACGTTATGCCATATAACGTAACACGTTATAACGTTATACCACATAACATAATACGCTATAACGTTATGCCATATAACGTAATACGTTATAACGTTATACCATATAACGTAATACGTTATAACGTTATACCATATAACGTAATACATTATAACGTTATACCATATAACGTAATACGTTATGACGTTATACAATATAACGTAATACGTTATAACGTTATAAACTTCAACGTAATACGTTATAACGTTATACCATATAACGTAACACGTTATAACGTTATACCATATAACGTAATACGTTATAACGTTATGGCATATAACGTAATACGTTATAACGATATACCATATAACGTAATACGTTATAACGTTATACAATACAACGTAATACGTTATAACGTTATACCATATAACGTAATACATTATAACGTTATACCATATAACGTAATACGTTATGACGTTATATCATATAACGTAATACGTTATAACGTTATACCACATAACGTAATACATTATAACGTTATGCCATATAACGTAATACGATATTACGTTATACTATATAACGTAATACGTTATAACGTTATACCCTATAACGTAATACGTTATAACGATATTCTATATAACGTAATACGTTATAACGTTATACCATATAACGTAATACGTTATGACGTTATATCATATAGCGTAATACGTTATAACGTTATACCACATAACGTAATACCTTATAACGTTATACCATATAACCTAATACGTTATAATGATATACCATATAACGTAATATGTTATAACGTAATACAATATAACGTAATACGTAATAACGTTATACCATATAACGTAATACGTTATAACGTAATACCTTATAACGTAATACGTCATAACGATATACCACATAACGAAATACGTCATAATGTTATACTATATGACGTTATATCATATAACGTAATACCACATAACGTAATACGTTATAACGTTATACCATATAACGTAATACGTTATAACTATATACCATATAACGTAATACATTATAACGTTATACAATACAACGTAATACGTTATGACGTTATATCATATAGCGTAATACGTTATAACGTTATACCACATAACGTAATACCTTATAACGTTATACCATATAACCTAATACGTTATAACGTAATACCATATAACGTAATACGTTATAACGTTTTACAATATAACGTAATACGTTATAACGTTATACCCTATAACGTAATACGTTATAACGATATTGTATATAACGCAATACGTTATAACGTTATGCCATATAACGTAATACGTTATAACGTTATGCCTTGTAAGGTAATACGTCATAACGTTATACTATATAACGTAATACGTTATAACGTTATACCATATAACATAATACGTTATAACGTTATACCATATAACGTAATACGTTATAACGTTATACCTTATAACGTAATACGTCGTAACGTTTACTATATGACGTTATATCATATAACGTAAAACCATATAACGTCATACGTTATAACGATATACCATATAACGTAATACGTTATAACGTTATACCATATAACGTAATACGTTATAGCGTTATACCACATAACGTAATACGTTATAACGATATACCATATAACGTAATACGTTATAACGTTATACTATATGACGTTATATCATATAACGTAATACGTTATAACGTTATACCGTATAACGTAACACGTTATAACGTTATGCCATATAACGTAACACGTTATAACGTTATACCATACAACGTAATACGTTATAACGTTATACCATATAACATAATACGTTATAACGTTATGCAATATAACGTAATACGTTATAACGATGTACCATATAACGTAAAACGTTATAACGTTATACAATACAACGTAATACGTTATAACGTTATACCATATAACGTAATACGTTATAGCGTTATACCACATAACGTAATACGTTATAACGTTATACTATATGACGTTATATCATATAACGTAATACGTTATAACGTTATACCATATAACGTAATACGATATTACGTTATACTATATAACGTAATACGTTATAACGTTATACCATATAACGTAATACATTATAACGTTATACCATATAACGTAATACGTTATGACGTTGTATCATATAACGTAATACGTTATAACGTTATACCACATAACGTAATACATTATAACGTTATGCCATATAACGTAATACGATATTACGTTATACTATATAACGTAATACGTTATAACGTTATACCACATAACGTAATACGTACTAACGTTATACCATATAACCTAATACGTTATAATGATATACCATATAACGTAATATGTTATAACGTAATACAATATAACGTAATACGTAATAACGTTATACCATATACCGTAATACGTTATAACGTAATACCTTATAACGTAATACCTTATAACGTAATACGTCATAACGTTATACTATATGACGTTATACCATATAACGTAATACCATATAACGTAATACATTATAACGTTATACACTATAGCGTAATACGTCATAACGTTATACTATATAACGTAATACGTTATAACGTTATACCATATAACATAATACGTTATAACGTTATACCCTATAACGTAACACGTTATAACGTTATACCATACAACGTAATAGGTTATAACGTTATACAATATAACGTAATACGTTATAACGTTATACCTTATAACGTAATACGTCATAACGTTATACTATATGACGTTATATCATATAACGTAAAACCATATAACGTAATACGTTATAACGTTATACAATATAACGTAATACGTTATAAAGTTATAACCTATAACGTAATACGTTATAACGTTATGCCATATAACGTAATACGTTATGACGTTATACTATATAGCTTAATACGTTATAACATTATACCATATAACGTAATACGTCACAACGATATACCACATAACGTAATACGTCATAACTTTATACTATATGACGTTATATCATATAACGTAATACCATATAACGTAATACGTTATAACGTTATGAAATATAACGTAACACGTTATAACGTTATACCATATAACATAATACGTTATAACGTTATGCCATATAACGTAATACGTTATAACGTCATGCTATATAACGTAATACGTTATAACGTTATGCCTTGTAAGGTAATACGTCATAACGTTATACTATATAACGTAATACGTTCTAACGTTATACCATATGACGTAATACGATATAACATTATACCATACGACGTTATACCATATAACGTAATACGTCATAACCTTGTACCATATGATGTTATACCATATATCGTAATACGTTACAACGTTATACCATATAACGTAATACGTTATAACGTTATACACTATAGCGTAATACGTTATAACGTTACACCATATAACGTAACACGTTATAACGTTATACCATATAACGTAACACGTTATAACGTTATACCATATAACGTAATACGTTATAACGTTATGCCATATAACGTAATACGTTATAACGATATACCATATAACGTAATACGTTATAACGTTATACAATACAACGTAATACGTTATAACGTTATACCATATAACGTAATACGTTATAGCGTTATACCACATAACGTAATATGTTATAACGTTATACTATATGACGTTATATCATATAACGTAATACGTTATAGCGTTATACCACATAACGTAATAATTTACAACGTTATACCATATAACGTAATACGATATTACGTTATACTATATAACGTAATACGTTATAACGTTATACCATATAACGTAATACATTATAACGTTATACCATATAACGTAATACGTTATGACGTTATATCATATAACGTAATACGTTATAACGTTGTACCACATAACGTAATACATTATAACGTTATGCCATATAACGTAACACGTTATAACGTTATACCATATAACGTAATACGTTATAACGTTATGCCATATAACGTAATACGTTATAACGATATACCATATAACGTAACACGTTATAACGTTATACAATACAACGTAATACGTTATAATGTTATACCATATAACGTAATACGATATTACGTTATACTATATAACGTAATACGTTATAACGTTATACCATATAACGTAATACATTATAACGTTATACCATATAACGTAATACGTTATGACGTTATATCATATAACGTAATACGATATAACGTTGTACCACATAACGTAATACATTATAACGTTATGCCATATAACGTAACACGTTATAACGTTATACCATATAACGTAATACGTTATAACGTTATGCCATATAACGTAATACGTTATAACGATATACCATATAACGTAACACGTTATAACGTTATACAATACAACGTAATACGTTATAATGTTATACCATATAACGTAATACGTTATAGCGTTATACCACATAACGTAATACGTTATAACGTTATACAATACAACGTAACACGTTATAACGTTATGCCATATAACGTAACACGTTATAACGTTATACCATATAACATAATACGCTATAACGTTATGCCATATAACGTAATACGTTATGACGTTATACAATATAACGTAATACGTTATAACGTTATACCCTTCAACGTAATACGTTATAACGTTATACCATATAACGTAACACGTTATAACGTTATACCATATAACGTTATACGTTATAACGTTATGCCATATAACGTAATACGTTATAACGATATGCCATATAACGTAACACGTTATAACGTTATACAATACAACGTAATACGTTATAACGTTATACCATATAACGTAATACGTTATAGCGTTATACCACATAACGTAATACGTTATAACGTTATACAATACAACGTAATACGTTATAACGTTATACCATATAACGTAATACGTTATAGCGTTATACCACATAACGTAATATGTTATAACGTTATACTATATGACGTTATATCATATAACGTAATACGTTATAGCGTTATACCACATAACGTAATACGTTATAATGTTATACCATATAACGTAATACGATATTACGTTATACTATATAACGTAATACGTTATAACGTTATGCCATATAACGTAATACGTTATAACGTTATGCCTTCTAACCTAATACGTCATAACGTTATACTATATAACGTAATACGTTATAACGTTATACCATATGACGTAATACGATATAACATTATACCATACGACGTTATACCATATAACGTAATACGTTATAGCGTTATACCACATAACGTAATATGTTATAACGTTATACTATATGACGTTATATCATATAACGTAATACGTTATAGCGTTATACCACATAACGTAATACGTTATAACGTTATACCATATAACGTAATACGTTATGACGTTATACTATATAGCTTAATACGTTATAACATTATACCATATAACGTAATACGTCACAACGATATACCACATAACGTAATACGTCATAACTTTATACTATATGACGTTATATCATTTAACGTAATACCATATAACGTAATACGTTATAACGTTATGCCATATAACGTAACACGTTATAACGTTATACCATATAACATAATACGTTATAACGTTATGCCATATAACGTAATACGTTATAACGTTATGCCTTATAACGTAATACGTCATAACGATATACCACATAACGTAATACGTTATAACGTTATACCACATAACGTAATACTTTATAACGTTATACCATGTAACGTAATACGATATTACGTTATACTATATAACGTAATACGTCGTAACGTTTACTATATGACGTTATATCATATAACGTAATACGTTATAACGATATACCATATAACGTAATACGTTATAACGTTATACCATATAACGTAATACGTTATAACGATATTCTATATAACGTAATACGTTATAACGTTATACCACATAACGTAATACGTTATAACGTTATACCACATAACGTAATACGTTAAAGCATTATACCACATAACGTAATACGTTATAGAGTTATACCATATAACGTAATACGTTATAACGTTATACCTTATAACGTAATACGTCGTAACGTTTACTATATGACGTTATATCATATAACGTAATACGTTATAACGATATACCATATAACGTAATACGTTATAACGTTATACCATATAACGTAATACGTTATAACGATATTCTATATAACGTAATACGTTATAACGTTATACCATATGACGTAATACGATATAACATTAAACCACATAACGTAATACGTTAAAGCATTATACGACATAACGTAATACGTTATAGAGTTATACCATATAACGTAATACGTTATAACGTTATACCTTATAACGTAATACGTCGTAACGTTTACTATATGACGTTATATCATATAACGTAATACGTTATAACGATATACCATATAACGTAATACGTTATAACGTTATACCATATAACGTAATACGTTATAACGATATTCTATATAACGTAATACGTTATAACGTTATACCACATAACGTAATACGTTATAACGTTATACCATATAACATAATACGTTATAACGTTATGCCATATAACGTAATACGTTATAACGTTATGCCTTATAACGTAATACGTCGTAACGTTTACTATATGACGTTATATCATATAACGTAATACGTTATAACGATATACCATATAACGTAATACGTTATAACGTTATACCATATAACGTAATACGTTATAACGATATACCATATAACGTAATACGTTATAACGTTATACCATATAACGTAATACGTTATAACGATATTCTATATAACGTAATACGTTATAACGTTATACCATATGACGTAATACGATATAACATTAAACCACATAACGTAATACGTTAAAGCATTATACGACATAACGTAATACGTTATAGAGTTATACCATATAACGTAATACGTTATACCGTTATACCATATAACGTAATACGTTATAACTTTATACCATATAACGTAATACGTTATAACGTTATACCATATGACGTAATACGTTATAAAGTTATACCATATAACGTAATACGTTATAACGTTGTACCATATGACGTAATACGTTATACCGTTATACCATATAACGTAATACGTTATGACGTTATACTATATAGCTTAATACGTTATAACATTATACCATATAACGTAATACGTCACAACGATATACCACATAACGTAATACGTCATAACTTTATACTATATGACGTTATATCATATAACGTAATACCATATAACGTAATACGTTATAACGTTATGAAATATAACGTAACACGTTATAACGTTATACCATATAACATAATACGTTATAACGTTATGCCATATAACGTAATACGTTATAACGTCATGCCATATAACGTAATACGTTATAACGTTATGCCTTGTAAGGTAATACGTCATAACGTTATACTATATAACGTAATACGTTATAACGTTATACCATATGACGTAATACGATATAACATTATACCATACGACGTTATACCATATAACGTAATACGTCATAACCTTGTACCATATGATGTTATACCATATATCGTAATACGTTACAACGTTATACCATATAACGTAATACGTTATAACGTTATACACTATAGCGTAATACGTTATAACGTTACACCATATAACGTAATACGTGATACCGTTATACCGTATAACATAACACGTTATAACGTTATGCCATATAACGTAACACGTTATAACGTTATACCATATAACATAATACGCTATAACGTTATGCCATATAACGTAATACGTTATAACGTTATACCATATAACGTAATACGTTATAACGTTATACCATGTAACGTAATACATTATAACGTTATACCACATAACGTAATACGTTATGACGTTATACAATATAACGTAATACGTTATAACGTTATACCCTTCAACGTAATACGTTATAACGTTATACCGTACAACGTAACACGTTATAACGATATACCATATAACGTAATACGTTATAACGTTATACCATATAACGTAATACGTTATAACGATATTCTATATAACGTAATACGTTATAACGTTATACCATATGACGTAATACGATATAACATTAAACCACATAACGTAATACGTTAAAGCATTATACGACATAACGTAATACGTTATAGAGTTATACCATATAACGTAATACGTTATACCGTTATACCATATAACGTAATACGTTATAACGTTATACCATATAACGTAATACGTTATAACGATATTCTATATAACGTAATACGTTATAACGTTATACCATATGACGTAATACGATATAACATTAAACCACATAACGTAATACGTTAAAGCATTATACGACATAACGTAATACGTTATAGAGTTATACCATATAACGTAATACGTTATAACGTTATACCTTATAACGTAATACGTCGTAACGTTTACTATATGACGTTATATCATATAACGTAATACGTTATAACGATATACCATATAACGTAATACGTTATAACGTTATACCATATAACGTAATACGTTATAACGATATACCATATAACGTAATACGTTATAACGTTATACCATATAACGTAATACGTTATAACGATATTCTATATAACGTAATACGTTATAACGTTATACCATATGACGTAATACGATATAACATTAAACCACATAACGTAATACGTTAAAGCATTATACGACATAACGTAATACGTTATAGAGTTATACCATATAACGTAATACGTTATACCGTTATACCATATAACGTAATACGTTATAACTTTATACCATATAACGTAATACGTTATAACGTTATACCATATGACGTAATACGTTATAAAGTTATACCATATAACGTAATACGTTATAACGTTGTACCATATGACGTAATACGTTATACCGTTATACCATATAACGTAATACGTTATGACGTTATACTATATAGCTTAATACGTTATAACATTATACCATATAACGTAATACGTCACAACGATATACCACATAACGTAATACGTCATAACTTTATACTATATGACGTTATATCATATAACGTAATACCATATAACGTAATACGTTATAACGTTATGAAATATAACGTAACACGTTATAACGTTATACCATATAACATAATACGTTATAACGTTATGCCATATAACGTAATACGTTATAACGTCATGCCATATAACGTAATACGTTATAACGTTATGCCTTGTAAGGTAATACGTCATAACGTTATACTATATAACGTAATACGTTATAACGTTATACCATATGACGTAATACGATATAACATTATACCATACGACGTTATACCATATAACGTAATACGTCATAACCTTGTACCATATGATGTTATACCATATATCGTAATACGTTACAACGTTATACCATATAACGTAATACGTTATAACGTTATACACTATAGCGTAATACGTTATAACGTTACACCATATAACGTAATACGTGATACCGTTATACCGTATAACATAACACGTTATAACGTTATGCCATATAACGTAACACGTTATAACGTTATACCATATAACATAATACGCTATAACGTTATGCCATATAACGTAATACGTTATAACGTTATACCATATAACGTAATACGTTATAACGTTATACCATGTAACGTAATACTTTATAACGTTATACCACATAACGTAATACGTTATGACGTTATACAATATAACGTAATACGTTATAACGTTATACCCTTCAACGTAATACGTTATAACGTTATACCGTACAACGTAACACGTTATAACGATATACCATATAACGTAATACGTTATAACGTTATACCATATAACGTAATACGTTATAACGATATTCTATATAACGTAATACGTTATAACGTTATACCATATGACGTAATACGATATAACATTAAACCACATAACGTAATACGTTAAAGCATTATACGACATAACGTAATACGTTATAGAGTTATACCATATAACGTAATACGTTATACCGTTATACCATATAACGTAATACGTTATAACGTTATACCATATAACGTAATACGTTATAACGATATTCTATATAACGTAATACGTTATAACGTTATACCATATGACGTAATACGATATAACATTAAACCACATAACGTAATACGTTAAAGCATTATACGACATAACGTAATACGTTATAGAGTTATACCATATAACGTAATACGTTATAACGTTATACCTTATAACGTAATACGTCGTAACGTTTACTATATGACGTTATATCATATAACGTAATACGTTATAACGATATACCATATAACGTAATACGTTATAACGTTATACCATATAACGTAATACGTTATAACGATATTCTATATAACGTAATACGTTATAACGTTATACCACATAACGTAATACGTTATAACGTTATACCATATAACATAATACGTTATAACGTTATGCCATATAACGTAATACGTTATAACGTTATGCCTTATAACGTAATACGTCGTAACGTTTACTATATGACGTTATATCATATAACGTAATACGTTATAACGATATACCACATAACGTAATACGTTATACCGTTATACCACATAACGTAATACTTTATAACGTTATACCATATAACGTAATACGATATTACGTTATACTATATAACGTAATACGTCGTAACGTTTACTATATGACGTTATATCATATAACGTAATACGTTATAACGATATACCATATAACGTAATACGTTATAACGTTATACCATATAACGTAATACGTTATAACGATATACCATATAACGTAATACGTTATAACGTTATACCATATAACGTAATACGTTATAACGATATTCTATATAACGTAATACGTTATAACGTTATACCATATGACGTAATACGATATAACATTAAACCACATAACGTAATACGTTAAAGCATTATACGACATAACGTATACGTTATAGAGTTATACCATATAACGTAATACGTTATACCGTTATACCATATAACGTAATACGTTATAATGTTATACCATATAACGTAATACGTTATAACGTTATACCATATGACGTAATACGTTATAAAGTTATACCATATAACGTAATACGTTATAACGTTGTACCATATGACGTAATACGTTATACCGTTATACCATATAACGTAATACGTTATGACGTTATACTATATAGCTTAATACGTTATAACATTATACCATATAACGTAATACGTCACAACGATATACCACATAACGTAATACGTCATAACTTTATACTATATGACGTTATATCATATAACGTAATACCATATAACGTAATACGTTATAACGTTATGAAATATAACGTAACACGTTATAACGTTATACCATATAACATAATACGTTATAACGTTATGCCATATAACGTAATACGTTATAACGTCATGCCATATAACGTAATACGTTATAACGTTATGCCTTGTAAGGTAATACGTCATAACGTTATACTATATAACGTAATACGTTATAACGTTATACCATATGACGTAATACGATATAACATTATACCATACGACGTTATACCATATAACGTAATACGTCATAACCTTGTACCATATGATGTTATACCATATATCGTAATACGTTACAACGTTATACCATATAACGTAATACGTTATAACGTTATACACTATAGCGTAATACGTTATAACGTTACACCATATAACGTAATACGTGATACCGTTATACCGTATAACATAACACGTTATAACGTTATGCCATATAACGTAACACGTTATAACGTTATACCATATAACATAATACGCTATAACGTTATGACATATAACGTAATACGTTATAACGTTATACCATATAACGTAATACGTTATAACGTTATACCATGTAACGTAATACATTATAACGTTATACCACATAACGTAATACGTTATGACGTTATACCACATAACGTAATACGTTATGACGTTATACAATATAACGTAATACGTTATAACGTTATACCCTTCAACGTAATACGTTATAACGTTATACCGTACAACGTAACACGTTATAACGTTATACCATATAACGTAATACGTTATAACGTTATGCCATATAACGTAATACGTTATAACGATATACCATATAACGTAATACGTTATAGCGTTATACCACATAACGTAATACGTTATAACGTTATACAATACAACGTAACACGTTATAACGTTATGCAATACAACGTAATACGTTATAACGTTATACCATATAACGTAATACGTTATAGCGTTATACCACATAACGTAATACGTTATAACGTTATACCTTATAACGTAATACGTCGTAACGTTTACTATATGACGTTATATCATATAACGTAATACGTTATAACGATATACCATATAACGTAATACGTTATAACGTTATACCATATAACGTAATACCATATAAAGTAATACGTCATAACCTTATACTATATGACGTTATACCATATAACGTAATACGTTATAACGATATTCGATATAACGTAATACGTTATAACGTTATGCCATATAACATAATACGTTATAACGTTATGCCATATAACGTAATACGTTATAACGTTATGCCTTATAACGTAATACGTCATAACGATATACCACATAACGTAATACGTTATAACGTTGTACCACATAACGTAATACATTATAACGTTATACCATATAACGTAATACGTTATAACGATATACCATATAACGTAACACGTTATAACGTTATACAATACAACGTAATACGTTATAATGTTATACCATATAACGTAATACGTTATAGCGTTATACCACATAACGTAATACGTTATAACGTTATACAATACAACGTAACACGTTATAACGTTATGCAATACAACGTAATACGTTATAACGTTATACCATATAACGTAATACGTTATAGCGTTATACCACATAACGTAATACGTTATAACGTTATACCTTATAACGTAATACGTCGTAACGTTTACTATATGACGTTATATCATATAACGTAATACGTTATAACGATATACCATATAACGTAATACGTTATAACGTTATACCATATAACGTAATACGTTATAACGATATTCTATATAACGTAATACGTTATAACGTTATGCCATATAACATAATACGTTATAACGTTATGCCATATAACGTAATACGTTATAACGTTATGCCTTATAACGTAATACGTCATAACGATATACCACATAACGTAATACGTTATAACGTTGTACCACATAACGTAATACATTATAACGTTATGCCATATAACGTAATACGATATTACGTTATACTATATAACGTAATACGTTATAACGTTATACCATATAACGTAATACGTACTAACGTTATACCATATAACCTAATACGTTATAATGATATACCAAATAACGCAATATGTTATAACGTAATACAATATAACGTAATACGTGATACCGTTATACCGTATAACATAACACGTTATAACGTTATGCCATATAACGTAACACGTTATAACGTTATACCATATAACATAATACGCTATAACGTTATGCCATATAACGTAATACGTTATGACGTTATACAATATAACGTAATACGTTATAACGTTATACCCTTCAACGTAATACGTTATAACGTTATACCATATAACGTAACACGTTATAACGTTATACCATATAACGTAATACGTTATAACGTTATGCCATATAACGTAATACGTTATAACGATATGCCATATAACGTAACACGTTATAACGTTATACAATACAACGTAATACGTTATAACGTTATACCATATAACGTAATACGTTATAGCGTTATACCACATAACGTAATACGTTATAACGTTATACAATACAACGTAATACGTTATAACGTTATACCATATAACGTAATACGTTATAGCGTTATACCACATAACGTAATATGTTATAACGTTATACTATATGACGTTATATCATATAACGTAATACGTTATAGCGTTATACCACATAACGTAATACGTTATAATGTTATACCATATAACGTAATACGATATTACGTTATACTATATAACGTAATACGTTATAACGTTATGCCATATAACGTAATACGTTATAACGTTATGCCTTGTAAGGTAATACGTCATAACGTTATACTATATAACGTAATACGTTATAACGTTATACCATATGACGTAATACGATATAACATTATACCATACGACGTTATACCATATAACGTAATACGTTATAGCGTTATACCACATAACGTAATATGTTATAACGTTATACTATATGACGTTATATCATATAACGTAATACGTTATAGCGTTATACCACATAACGTAATACGTTATAACGTTATACCATATAACGTAATACGTTATGACGTTATACTATATAGCTTAATACGTTATAACATTATACCATATAACGTAATACGTCACAACGATATACCACATAACGTAATACGTCATAACTTTATACTATATGACGTTATATCATTTAACGTAATACCATATAACGTAATACGTTATAACGTTATGCCATATAACGTAACACGTTATAACGTTATACCATATAACATAATACGTTATAACGTTATGCCATATAACGTAATACGTTATAACGTTATGCCTTATAACGTAATACGTCATAACGATATACCACATAACGTAATACGTTATAACGTTATACCACATAACGTAATACTTTATAACGTTATACCATATAACGTAATACGATATTACGTTATACTATATAACGTAATACGTCGTAACGTTTACTATATGACGTTATATCATATAACGTAATACGTTATAACGATATACCATATAACGTAATACGTTATAACGTTATACCATATAACGTAATACGTTATAACGATATTCTATATAACGTAATACGTTATAACGTTATACCACATAACGTAATACGTTATAACGTTATACCACATAACGTAATACGTTAAAGCATTATACCACATAACGTAATACGTTATAGAGTTATACCATATAACGTAATACGTTATAACGTTATACCTTATAACGTAATACGTCGTAACGTTTACTATATGACGTTATATCATATAACGTAATACGTTATAACGATATACCATATAACGTAATACGTTATAACGTTATACCATATAACGTAATACGTTATAACGATATTCTATATAACGTAATACGTTATAACGTTATACCATATGACGTAATACGATATAACATTAAACCACATAACGTAATACGTTAAAGCATTATACGACATAACGTAATACGTTATAGAGTTATACCATATAACGTAATACGTTATACCGTTATACCATATAACGTAATACGTTATAACGTTATACCATATAACGTAATACGTTATAACGTTATACCATATGACGTAATACGTTATAAAGTTATACCATATAACGTAATACGTTATAACGTTGTACCATATGACGTAATACGTTATACCGTTATACCATATAACGTAATACGTTATGACGTTATACTATATAGCTTAATACGTTATAACATTATACCATATAACGTAATACGTCACAACGATATACCACATAACGTAATACGTCATAACTTTATACTATATGACGTTATATCATATAACGTAATACCATATAACGTAATACGTTATAACGTTATGAAATATAACGTAACACGTTATAACGTTATACCATATAACATAATACGTTATAACGTTATGCCATATAACGTAATACGTTATAACGTCATGCCATATAACGTAATACGTTATAACGTTATGCCTTGTAAGGTAATACGTCATAACGTTATACTATATAACGTAATACGTTATAACGTTATACCATATGACGTAATACGATATAACATTATACCATACGACGTTATACCATATAACGTAATACGTCATAACCTTGTACCATATGATGTTATACCATATATCGTAATACGTTACAACGTTATACCATATAACGTAATACGTTATAACGTTATACACTATAGCGTAATACGTTATAACGTTACACCATATAACGTAATACGTGATACCGTTATACCGTATAACATAACACGTTATAACGTTATGCCATATAACGTAACACGTTATAACGTTATACCATATAACATAATACGCTATAACGTTATGCCATATAACGTAATACGTTATAACGTTATACCATATAACGTAATACGTTATAACGTTATACCATGTAACGTAATACATTATAACGTTATACCACATAACGTAATACGTTATGACGTTATACAATATAACGTAATACGTTATAACGTTATACCCTTCAACGTAATACGTTATAACGTTATACCGTACAACGTAACACGTTATAACGATATACCATATAACGTAATACGTTATAACGTTATACCATATAACGTAATACGTTATAACGATATTCTATATAACGTAATACGTTATAACGTTATACCATATGACGTAATACGATATAACATTAAACCACATAACGTAATACGTTAAAGCATTATACGACATAACGTAATACGTTATAGAGTTATACCATATAACGTAATACGTTATACCGTTATACCATATAACGTAATACGTTATAACGTTATACCATATAACGTAATACGTTATAACGATATTCTATATAACGTAATACGTTATAACGTTATACCATATGACGTAATACGATATAACATTAAACCACATAACGTAATACGTTAAAGCATTATACGACATAACGTAATACGTTATAGAGTTATACCATATAACGTAATACGTTATAACGTTATACCTTATAACGTAATACGTCGTAACGTTTACTATATGACGTTATATCATATAACGTAATACGTTATAACGATATACCATATAACGTAATACGTTATAACGTTATACCATATAACGTAATACGTTATAACGATATTCTATATAACGTAATACGTTATAACGTTATACCACATAACGTAATACGTTATAACGTTATACCATATAACATAATACGTTATAACGTTATGCCATATAACGTAATACGTTATAACGTTATGCCTTATAACGTAATACGTCGTAACGTTTACTATATGACGTTATATCATATAACGTAATACGTTATAACGATATACCACATAACGTAATACGTTATACCGTTATACCACATAACGTAATACTTTATAACGTTATACCATATAACGTAATACGATATTACGTTATACTATATAACGTAATACGTCGTAACGTTTACTATATGACGTTATATCATATAACGTAATACGTTATAACGATATACCATATAACGTAATACGTTATAACGTTATACCATATAACGTAATACGTTATAACGATATACCATATAACGTAATACGTTATAACGTTATACCATATAACGTAATACGTTATAACGATATTCTATATAACGTAATACGTTATAACGTTATACCATATGACGTAATACGATATAACATTTAACCACATAACGTAATACGTTAAAGCATTATACGACATAACGTAATACGTTATAGAGTTATACCATATAACGTAATACGTTATACCGTTATACCATATAACGTAATACGTTATAACGTTATACCATATAACGTAATACGTTATAACGTTATACCATATGACGTAATACGTTATAAAGTTATACCATATAACGTAATACGTTATAACGTTGTACCATATGACGTAATACGTTATACCGTTATACCATATAACGTAATACGTTATGACGTTATACTATATAGCTTAATACGTTATAACATTATACCATATAACGTAATACGTCACAACGATATACCACATAACGTAATACGTCATAACTTTATACTATATGACGTTATATCATATAACGTAATACCATATAACGTAATACGTTATAACGTTATGAAATATAACGTAACACGTTATAACGTTATACCATATAACATAATACGTTATAACGTTATGCCATATAACGTAATACGTTATAACGTCATGCCATATAACGTAATACGTTATAACGTTATGCCTTGTAAGGTAATACGTCATAACGTTATACTATATAACGTAATACGTTATAACGTTATACCATATGACGTAATACGATATAACATTATACCATACGACGTTATACCATATAACGTAATACGTCATAACCTTGTACCATATGATGTTATACCATATATCGTAATACGTTACAACGTTATACCATATAACGTAATACGTTATAACGTTATACACTATAGCGTAATACGTTATAACGTTACACCATATAACGTAATACGTGATACCGTTATACCGTATAACATAACACGTTATAACGTTATGCCATATAACGTAACACGTTATAACGTTATACCATATAACATAATACGCTATAACGTTATGCCGTATAACGTAATACGTTATAACGTTATACCATATAACGTAATACGTTATAACGTTATACCATGTAACGTAATACATTATAACGTTATACCACATAACGTAATACGTTATGACGTTATACAATATAACGTAATACGTTATAACGTTATACCCTTCAACGTAATACGTTATAACGTTATACCGTACAACGTAACACGTTATAACGTTATACCATATAACGTAATACGTTATAACGTTATGCCATATAACGTAATACGTTATAACGATATACCATATAACGTAATACGTTATAACGTTATACAATACAACGTAATACGTTATAACGTTATACCATATAACGTAATACGTTATAGCGTTATACCACATAACGTAATATGTTATAACGTTATACTATATGACGTTATATCATATAACGTAATACGTTATAGCGTTATACCACATAACGTAATACGTTACAACGTTATACCATATAACGTAATACGATATTACGTTATACTATATAACGTAATACGTTATAACGTTATACCATATAACGTAATACATTATAACGTTATACCATATAACGTAATACGTTATGACGTTATATCATATAACGTAATACGTTATAACGTTGTACCACATAACGTAATACATTATAACGTTATGCCATATAACGTAACACGTTATAACGTTATACCATATAACGTAATACGTTATAACGTTATGCCATATAACGTAATACGTTATAACGATATACCATATAACGTAACACGTTATAACGTTATACAATACAACGTAATACGTTATAATGTTATACCATATAACGTAATACGTTATAGCGTTATACCACATAACGTAATACGTTATAACGTTATACAATACAACGTAACACGTTATAACGTTATGCAATACAACGTAATACGTTATAACGTTATACCATATAACGTAATACGTTATAGCGTTATACCACATAACGTAATACGTTATAACGTTATACCTTATAACGTAATACGTCGTAACGTTTACTATATGACGTTATATCATATAACGTAATACGTTATAACGATATACCATATAACGTAATACGTTATAACGTTATACCATATAACGTAATACCATATAAAGTAATACGTCATAACCTTATACTATATGACGTTATACCATATAACGTAATACGTTATAACGATATTCGATATAACGTAATACGTTATAACGTTATGCCATATAACATAATACGTTATAACGTTATGCCATATAACGTAATACGTTATAACGTTATGCCTTATAACGTAATACGTCATAACGATATACCACATAACGTAATACGTTATAACGTTGTACCACATAACGTAATACATTATAACGTTATGCCATATAACGTAATACGATATTACGTTATACTATATAACGTAATACGTTATAACGTTATACCATATAACGTAATACGTACTAACGTTATACCATATAACCTAATACGTTATAATGATATACCAAATAACGTAATATGTTATAACGTAATACAATATAACGTAATACGTGATACCGTTATACCGTATAACATAACACGTTATAACGTTATGCCATATAACGTAACACGTTATAACGTTATACCATATAACATAATACGCTATAACGTTATGCCATATAACGTAATACGTTATGACGTTATACAATATAACGTAATACGTTATAACGTTATACCCTTCAACGTAATACGTTATAACGTTATACCATATAACGTAACACGTTATAACGTTATACCATATAACGTAATACGTTATAACGTTATGCCATATAACGTAATACGTTATAACGATATGCCATATAACGTAACACGTTATAACGTTATACAATACAACGTAATACGTTATAACGTTATACCATATAACGTAATACGTTATAGCGTTATACCACATAACGTAATACGTTATAACGTTATACAATACAACGTAATACGTTATAACGTTATACCATATAACGTAATACGTTATAGCGTTATACCACATAACGTAATATGTTATAACGTTATACTATATGACGTTATATCATATAACGTAATACGTTATAGCGTTATACCACATAACGTAATACGTTATAATGTTATACCATATAACGTAATACGATATTACGTTATACTATATAACGTAATACGTTATAACGTTATGCCATATAACGTAATACGTTATAACGTTATGCCTTGTAAGGTAATACGTCATAACGTTATACTATATAACGTAATACGTTATAACGTTATACCATATGACGTAATACGATATAACGTTATACCTTATAACGTAATACGTCGTAACGTTTACTATATGACGTTATATCATATAACGTAATACGTTATAACGATATACCATATAACGTAATACGTTATAACGTTATACCATATAACGTAATACGTTATAACGATATTCTATATAACGTAATACGTTATAACGTTATACCATATGACGTAATACGATATAACATTAAACCACATAACGTAATACGTTAAAGCATTATACGACATAACGTAATACGTTATAGAGTTATACCATATAACGTAATACGTTATACCGTTATACCATATAACGTAATACGTTATAACGTTATACCATATAACGTAATACGTTATAACGTTATACCATATGACGTAATACGTTATACCGTTATACCATATAACGTAATACGTTACAACGTTATATCGTATAACGTAATACGTTATAACGTTAATAAATAATTAATAATTAACGTAAATAAATCATTAATTCACTCACTACGAATTTATGGTATTGATTAAAGTCAATGAATGTAGAGTTACTGCCGATTAAGGGTACAACTGTTATAAATTAAGAACACAATTACATTGAATTAATGGGAAAATGTTGCTATAAATTATTGGTATAACTGTTAAAAATTAATGGTGTAATTGTTTTAGATTAATGGCTTAAATGTTATAAATTAATGGCTTAGAAGGTATAAATGAATAGCTTAAATGTTATAAATTAATAGTTTAAATGTATAAAATTACAGTTTAAATGTTGTATATTAATGGCTTGGATGTTGTAAATTAATAGCTTAAATGTTATAAATTAGTGGCTTAAATGTTATAAATTAATGGTTTAAATGTTATAAATTAATGGCTTAAATGTATAAAATAATAGTTCAAATATTGTAAATTAATGGCTAAGATGTTGTAAATTAATAGCCTAAATTTTATAAATTAATAACTTACATGTATAAAATAACAGTTCAAATGTTGTAAATTAATGGCTTAGATGTTGTAAATTAATAGCTTAAATGTTATAAATTAATAGCTTAAATATTATAAATTAATTTCTCAAGTATTGTAAATTAATGGCTTAGACGTTATAAATTACTAGTTACAATGTTGTTATTTGATATTTTTTTTTATTTACCTTATATTTAAATTCTTCTTGGATGTTCACTGTCCGGAATTTCAGGCACGAAAGAGCTCGCGCGCGACTTCCGCGTCCCTTATATATCTTGACAAGGTGTCGAGATGTCAATCAAACGTTAACGATCTCTTGACATAGCAAAGGACGGGTTTTCCATTATAACAAAATCAAATTGAACAATTTCTTAATTTTTATCGTAAATTGGCGCCTTCGACGATTTAATACGGTATCCATTTTTATCATTTTAATAGTTTCTACAAACTAAGACTAAATTCACACCTCCTTGATACTAGTTTTCGACTATCAATTAGTTTGAACAAAAAGGGAAAAGAGCCTAACGGCAGTCGATGACGTTACTGTGAAATATGTTAAGGTATTTAAATAATCAGCCAGATAAAATTCATATTAATCATTATATTATATTATCGATATTCGTTCATTTACTCGTGCTAATTACAAAATAAAATGTTCTCTTTTCTTGAATAACACCTACATCACCGTCTGCGATATTTAAATTTCTTATTTAATGCTTATTTAAAAGTCAGGTACCTTTTTAATTCCTCTCAAGTTAAACGAGTAAATTTACTCGTTATAGTTGTAACATAAAATGGCTATTTTCTTCAATACCACTTGCATCGCTGTACGCGATACAGATATTAATTATGTATCGAATAATATGTACCAATTGGCTGTAATCGCGGTTAGGTATTTCTTCGTTTGATCTATCAAGGGATCTATTAGGCTATTAGCGAAAGACTTATTGATTCCTCAAAGATGTATCTTAACTTAAATCTTAAAGATTAACTAAATGATTATATTTGATTAGTATTCGACAGTGTCTATCATATTCAGCCATCTTCTTTTATAATTGATACTGCTGGGATCAATTATTTTATAATAAATTGCAGATTATGCCACGGTATATTATAAGATATTTGTCTATAGCTCTTTTTTTCTAATTCATTGATTTTATTATTAGTCTCGTTGGTTTTTCCTGTGAGTATCTGCTGTACGTACATTTCCATTACGCTCAGATTTTTAACATCGTTGTACGAATATGCGCGTGTTCTAGCAATAAACATTGGTTTCGTTAAAATGAATGTAAGTAAACTTGGAATTATAATTGTAATTGACAACGATGACGATTAAGAGCGTGGTTACACTTAATCGTGTGCATGATATTATCAGAAATTGTGATTGTAATTAACAATAATTCAAACAAAATTCAAAGAATTGAAATACGATATATCACCTATTTATATGCTTCAACACCTTCTTTCTTTTTTTCTTCTACGTGGAGAAATCCTCATGGACACTCCGCTGCATTCTGGAGAATTAGTGGAGTAGTGCCAGACTCCTACTGACAAAAACTCCACGGTGGCCAACCTACACGTTTGGCAGCAGTGTCCGAGACCTCTTGGAAATTACTGCCGGTACACTCCCCGCGTCTTCTCGTTAGGCCTATCCTATGAACTAACTAACTAAATGTGGCGTTAGGGGAGACGATTGTCCCCCCCCCCCCCAAAGTAGGCCTACCCAAATTTCAATTAAAAGTGAGTGTGTTAAGAAGTTATAAATACCCTGTTTCGAGGAAAGTTTTTTCTTTTTGGCGCAGAGCGCTTGTGACGCAGGAGAAGCCGCCAGTAACGAAAGGCTTAACCCGCCACGACACCCGATCGGGTCTGCGACGTGTGATTGTTTACGCCATGATGCATGTTCTCTTCCTCGGGCAGGATGAGTTCTTAAGCCACGTCGCCATCCACGTAGCCACTGACAAGTCAGTATTTACCAGCCCCACCGACTTGGAGGAGGAGTTGGCACTTGGCACTACTGGGCGTGAACAGTGCAATGATACCACTAGCACCTTTGGGACCCAACATGCCTAGGTATCCCTAATAACAGCGGAGATCAATATTTAGCCTCGAGAATTAAAAGTTCTAACTCCATTGGATTTGACAGGGTCCAGGATTAACACAGTGCAAATCAGCTGATGTGCGCTGTATAAAGCAGCCAATACGGAGTACAATGCGCATCGAACTGCCTCTGTATCCTGAGTAGTAGCGGAGATTCGTAGAATTCAATATTTACCCCTTGAGCATTAAAAATTCTAACTGCATCGGATTTGACAGGGAAAAGAGATGACATAGTGCAAACCGACTGACGTGCGCTGTGTAAAACAGCAAATGTGGAGTACAACGCGTATCGAATTGTCGAAATTTGTCCAATAGCAGCGGAGATTCGTAGAATTGAATATTTAGCCTTGAGCATTAAAAATTATAATTGCATCGGATTTGACAGGAAAAGAGTGGACATAGCGCAAACCAGATGATGTGCGTTGTATTTGGCATCAAACGTGGAGTATAACGAGCATCGAATTGTCTACATATCCTCAACGGAAGCGGAGATTCGTTCAATTACATATTTAATCTTCAATATTGATAGCTGTGGTTGCATTGGATTTTACTTATACTATATAACGTAATACGTTATTTCCATATTACGTAATACTATATAACGTAGTACGTTATAACGCTATACTTTATAACGTAATGCGTTATAGCGTTATACTATATGTCGGGTTTACATTAGAATTAGGGTTAGGGGCGTGAAGCGAATCTTCGTTTGGATTACACGTCGTCGTTGTGCAATAGAGAAGACATTGACTAGTGCAAATACGATTATTATAGAACCGGACAAGTAACCGTGGTAGTTAGGTACTCGAGAAACTAATGACAATGATCCTAAGTTCAATAACGAATCCGCAGTCGACGGGATGATAGATGAACGTACTCACGAAATCTAAGTCGGATGCGTAATATTCACTGGTTGTAAAGAGTTACTCCTTTCATCACTGAGATCGCGAGCGAGAATGCCTTTCCCGTCCCGATGATGCCACAGAGGAAAACTATAATGGGGTGTGTCTAAGGACACGAGATCATCGGATTCGTCGAGAAAAGCCTTCGTTCAGAAAGTAAGACAAATTGGCGTTGCTGCTAATTGGTCAATCTCCATATCGGTGGTTAGAAAAAGATGCTAGCCGCCCTCGATGGAAAGTTGCTAGTGGGAGACGCCGCTCGTCGAAAAATAGGTCTCCCCTATTTTCCCGTAGTTGGGACAATGACTGTTTGTTTGTTTGAAGGACTTTAGTTAATTAAATCTTAGGATTTATAACGGGTCCTCAGGCTAGCCGAACATGTACTGCGGAGACGCATCGACATCTGGTAATCATCTTACTCGAAGAATAGGGTCTGCGTGTGGCGAGCCACGGGACAGAAACCGTTGGAATGTTTACTGTCGCGTGTCGCCACGAATATTTCTTTTAAGGAGAGCTATAGAATTACTCCATACCTTTGTTAGACAAAGCGTTCATCCCGTGACCGCGGCTACGTTCGGCGACTGACTGTCGCCTCGAGCCCAAGCTCATTATCACAACTCTCGAACAATTACAATCGGATTGAATAACTACAATTGTTCAATTACAGACTCCGGTGTTCTTTCATCTCCGACATATATAACGTAATACTATATTACTGAATGTACTCTATTACGTGAAGGCTGCCAACTTAATACGCGGCGCTTCGTTCCGCAGTTCGTTTGCTTTCTTGACCAGCGACTTCTTCAGAAATCTCTGGTTGCGATTCCTACTGACGACTGGTTACGGGCAACTGCTGTGTTGATCCACTTGCCTCCCTTTCTATTCTTACCATATCCCCACTCCGCCTGTCTTAATATCCGTCCGCGATCATGGTAACGTTCGCCTTCTGCTCAGTATGTGAAGGAACGGCAAAACGTAATATGATATAACGTAATTCAATTTAACGGAATACGTTATAATGTAATGTATTATAACGTAATACTATATCTCGTAATCGTAATGGCAGTCGTCTACCCCGTTCAAGAACTCCTCGAACGCTGTCCATTCGCTGTTGGGCGACACATACACGGCCACTACCACCATTCCTGACCATTCGACCGCTGCGTATCCGTTGCCGCGCTCCAGAGGATCCCTGTGGGAGGACGATGCCGGCGCTGATGTCCAGGTGACAGCCGTCTGTATCTCCGGCGCAGTCCGGAGCGTCCAGGACTCTGTATGGCTCGGCCACCACCGCTAGGGCAACCGTGCTCTCCAGAATGGTTTGGAAAAGCAGGTCTTGACTGTCCCAGATTGTTCTGGAGGGTGCGTACCCTTAATCTTAATCACCTAAGTTCATGGCTTCAATCGCCGCTTCCTCCGCTCCAACCACCTTGCTCGCGGCTTTAGGAGTCAGGGATTTCCTGCGGCCATTCTTCCTTGTTACCGTTTTCTACCGCGGACCCATCGGTCGACGGTATGGTTCTGTACAAAGAGAAACTTAGAAACGAATTAATCGTCCTGCGTAATGTCTATCGTGATTGTGATGTATGTGAAACTTTCCAAAGTGTCTAATTAGTCGTCATTTGAAGTTGATTTTGAGTTGATAGGGCGAGCCTATAATTCAATGTTTCTCCTTGACAAAAAAAATTGTATTTTGATGTTACTAGCGGGTCCAGTCGTTGATACATGTTAATCGACGTTACGATCGAACCGGCCGCGGGTCATCGTCCGATAGATCTGTCGCGGCACTCGACAACAACTACCGCCACTAACTAATACCGGACAACGGTAGCGCAGTGGTTAGCGCCTTAGGTTACGAACGTTCGGGACTCGGATTCGAATCCCGGCGCCCGTAGTCCCATTTTTCTTCCACGCATCTAAATTAGAAAAATATAGCAGTACCCCAGCAGCGACATCTACAGCCAGCAGCTACATTTGCAGATGCTTCGATGAGAAATTATCCAAATGTTTTTCAATAGCTTTTCTACCCTTCCAACGTCATTTTTGTCGATTAAAAGTATAAAATCGTACACGAACGTACCATTTCTCCCTTCTTATTAAAATATTATACTATTGCATCATTAAAATATTGAAACGTTAAAATATAAAATTTCTTTCATCGAGGCATTAAGGTACAACCTGTTATCGTTCTTTTGTTAAGATCTCTTCGATAGAAAAAATGAAGCTTCTACATCTTTTATTTCATCGACAAAACGTTGTTTTAGTTGAATTGTTGAGGTTCTTTCGATCAAAATGATACCGAACATGAAAATAACCCCGAAAAGTTCGATTAGACGCATAGTTCGATTAGCTGCGTTGGAGATGGACTTCCTTCGGACATGACATTCTGAGATTGAATATGCGAGGCTTCTTTTCGCTCTAACATATACAACTTCCATCGTTTGCGAATTAGTCCAAGCTGATGCAGGCACCGCTACGAGGGTGTAATTAATTTCCAATTTCAATATCGTGTTATATCTCAGTTGCTTTCTGTGTTCCTTATTGTTACGTTCGATGTATATAGAACGTATAATCCCAAATCAGGTACTTGCCGTCAATTTGTAAACAGTGATTGTTAACAAATTTTAAAATATGATGTAGAAGAAAATGTTCATCACGTTAAAAATGAAAATTGCCGGACAAAATAGAAGAAAGGCCTCGATGTAACAATATAGATAATTGCATTGTAATGACAATTCTGCCCGAGCAGTCGAGGTAAACAGGCGCGAATAAATGTGCTCCAGTGTTAGTGCGATAAATAGTGAATTTAGGAGGTTAAAACGTTAACGAACACTGTCACATGGTAAAAGTTTCAAAATGCAACAACCAATACCGCCGCCAAACAAAAAAGGGTGACATATGTTTCATAAATGAAGCTACAAATACGTTAAGCAGAAAACAACCAATTAACAAAGAACAGGAAAGCCTATAAAAGAAATGGAAACGTTGCAAAAGCAGGAAGAAAACAGCTACAATAACGAACTATCCTATCAAGATGAAAACTGGAAGGTAGCAACAGCTCACAAAAGGCGTAAAATAATCCTAAATACAAGCGCTATAAAAATTACAGAAATGCACCAGTGGCTACAGGACATCCCACTCCGAAATTCTTTCAGCTCACTGATAAAAGACGGAGATACGAGTTCAGAGGAAGAAATGACAACACATATCGTTAAACCACCACCGATCTACATTCATGCTCAAATAACAGATACCCTTATTGAACTATTAAACAACACTGTCGGAAGAGAAAACTACAGTATAAAGGAATTAAAACTGGAACAAGTCAAAGTGCAAACAAATACTCCAAAAATCTTTCGAAAAGTGGCGCAAGTATTAAACATACCATACATCATACATACCAACTCAAAACAGAAAAGAACCACAAAGTAGTAATTAGAGACCTATACCCAAGAACAAACACCAAAAATATATGCAAAGAACTAACAAAAATCGGGCACCAAGTAAGAACAATAAATAATATAACCAGATACGATACAAAACAGTCATTGTCACTGTTTCTAATAGAACTCACGTGGCGTGGAGTCTGCTTTGTGTAGAGAGTCGCCGGACGTAACAAGCAGATATATTTACGAAGGCGTTACCGAAACCAAGATTTCAATATTTACGACAAAAATTAGGTCTGAAAAATAACAATGATGTTAAAAAGTAATCGTTTGTAAAGATTTCGAGTGTTAGGGAGGGTGTTGAAGTAATACTCACTTCTAGGAAAACTACATCTTCTCTAGCGTTTAGTTCTCTTAGTCCCCGATGCTATTGAGTATTGTTTAGCTCTAAATCAATTTGAAGGGCCTCTCAGTCTCATAGCCTTTTTTAGGAATATGCCATGCACAGATGGTGCAGCAGGGTATATATAGACCGGCCAGTTTTCGTAATTATATAAATACCCATAGACTCATGGCTTCGAAGCTCTGTTGTAATGTAACGCTGCCACAGTGTGGTTCTGGATTAGTATACACTGTACTTATACTTATGCTTATATTTATACTTATACTTACAGTTACACTTATACTTAAATATATTTCTGTTACACATTCATCACGCGTTCCTCGAAGAGATAACTTCAACAAAGGTGGTTGGAAAATTCTTCAGCTTGCTCTTCGTTGCTTCTGGCTCATGTGTTGTCCGTTAATCTGATTGCTGGGATTAGTTTAATTGGCTCCTTTATTTTGTTCGTGGCTTTCCATAGGAAATAGTTGGAATTCTCGTACGCAGAAAGTGAATCTATGAATTTTGAGAATTCGTTATTATTATGATCTTTTATTTTACTTTCTATTTCCTTTGCAAGTTTGTTTAGATGTTTTTTTGCTTTCACCTGCTCTATGTTTTTGTCATTTTGCTTTCGCTTACCTTTTTTCCTCTGATTTTGTCAAGAAAGTCTTGCGGAATTATTTTTGTTTGCCTGTTATTTGGTTCATAAGTAGTAGTTGCCAATGCTACTTCTATAATCTCTGTCAATGTACTGCCTGTTCGCAGTGGTGCATATACTGCTACGTCTGGAAGTAATTGCCGTTAGTTAGTATTGTAACGGTGGTTGCTTGAGTGTATTAATGATGGATTTGGCTATGTTGGTGTTAAGGGTGGCGATTAGGTTAGTTACTTGTGCATAACTTCGGCTACCAAAGGTGTTGGTGTTTCCATGATTAGAGTTCTATACATATTGTATTGTTTGCTGTTGGATCTGATTCCGTAATATCTACTCGCTGTATGTTCTGCTTCGAAGCGTGTAGCAGGAGGGTGTGAGGAAAAAGCAACACCATGTTAATGATCATGGAGATCAACTTTTATCTTAGATATATGATTATTATGATTATATTATTCTTATTTTATATCTAACTAATGTCTAATAAATGTTATATAAAATAAATATTTTTTCATTATTAAAATCCTTTGTAAACTCTATAATTATATTATAATTTAGCTTCCTCAATAAAGAATTTAATAACATTGAAAATTTTTAATCATGGGTAATATTTTAAATATGACACTATTTACGTATGTTATAGGTAATGTTAATAGTTACACAATTTTTTAATAAATTAAGAAAAAACTAAAAACAAACTTACTTTCCAATATATGCGTCAAATGTAAAAGCATTAAAGATATGTGTACATATTTAATTTGAAAATTGTGGTCTTGTTAAACTTGTTTGTTGGTAATAATAATGCATGTTTAATAATGGTTCATAATTAATATTCATTTAAACAATGCTTTCTGTAATAAATGGAGTATTGTAGATGTATCTGCTTGAAATAAATGGTGAGAAATTATAATAAATACATAATATAGTATTAGTTATTGAATAAGCTTACTGCTTTAGTTTATATTCTTTACCTTTAGTGCTTTCACCGAAGAATGGCGCCAAACACAAAACCCTAGCTACTCGATCGCAGTGTTCAATGGTGGCCGATTGGTAAAGTACATCTTGCGACATTAAGAACCTTATCTCCTTTACAGCAGTTAACAGACCTGTGTGTACAACTATGGCCTAGGGAAATTAACAGCGTAAAGTCATTAGTGTCTAATTTTATTAATGAAAACTTAAATACATTTTTTATGCTTATTATATATTTTTTTTAAATACTGTATGACTGGAATAATGTAATGCAAATACTTTGTTAAACATAATATATTAAAAATTGGATTTATATTCAATTACATTCTATTTTCCACCAAGAGTTACGCAATTAATTGCGAATTACTCTCTTCGTTTGGGATCGTTCGGATGATAATACATTTTCTTACCACTCTTTGACTTGTTTCTGCATCCCTTGGCTGAGTAATCAGGCATTTGAACTAACGTTCCAAACTTAAATGTTAATTCTGTATGTTCTCTATGATGACTGCAAAAATTTGTAATAAACACGAAGTATAAATCACCTTAAAGTAAAAACGGATAACACCATACAGATTTAATTACTAAGATGTGTGTAGCTCAAAATTTGATGTTAATTTAAAATTGTAATATAATTTATCGTTAAACTTTGCAAAAAAGTTGTATTTTCTTTTGAGGTTATCTTTAGCAATCTTATAAAAAGGTTATTCAACTATTATTTATATCTATTAATAAGAGCGACTTTTAATAATATCTTACTTTTTCTTATTATTCTTTATTTCCGTCGTTATATACACTCCAATACACGGTAAATATTATTACACTTTGTTTACAGACAACTTTGTAAACGTATACTTCATACATTTATATTTATACCAATCTATACATAACTGCTGCAGGAAGCGCTTTTATAAATGGCGGAACCAATCAGCGTTGAACGAATAGATTTGCCACACTGTCCCTGGACCAACTACACATCGCAGGGCTTAACTCTTCAGTTAGGTCTGTAACTGATTCCGAATTTGAAAAATCACCGTACGTGTAATCGATCCAATGATCGAATTAAACTGTCAAAATTTCCAATTAGTTGTGGAATAACAATAATTTTTTGGCCGTTATCTTTTCTGATTGAAGAAAACAGTTACAAAACGAAGTGTATTCATTGAAACTTTTATTGCATGCAATTTTGCATAAATAGAAAAGTTTTATTTTTTTAGGAGTAGAGTTTTAATTAAACAAAAATATTTATTTTGCTTTGATAAAATTAAAATTGAGTGTTATTAATGTCTTAAGACGAATATTAATGAAAGTAATCTGGGAAATACAATATATTACTGTAATATCGTGGAAATAAGGATAGAATTTTTTTTCCGATTACTTACAATTTATTAATATTAAATTGAATATACAAATATAAATTGGACAGAAAACGATGTTTATTTAACGGAAACTAAATGCAATACTCGTATCTATATCAAATAACTTTACAGTTATTTGACCACCCTCGTCACAACGAATCTAACACACACACACACACTCTCTCTCTCTAACAACTCTATCAATTCTCACGACTCTACTCTTCGACGACTCGATTACCTCTAACGACTCTACTCTTCGACGACTCAATTAGCTCTGATTCTCGCAACACGCACACTTTTCGACTCGCACACTCTGATCTTTCGGTCGTCCCGCCTTGGATAGCGAAACCGTCCTTCTTCTAACGTTGTCTATTGTTTCCCTCATACCTATGTAAGAACTACCAACTACGTGCCTTTAGTCACGCAGGCACTCTTAAATGTAAACGAACCACAGAAAGACGACGTACTCGGTTTTATCTATTTTCAACTGATTTCTAATTCGAACTACCTTACGATATTACATTACTCCTAAAACTAAGCTCTGAAATCTGAGCATATATATATATATCAGAGATGAAAGGACACCGGAGCCTCTCCTTTGGAATTTTGGGAAAGTCCCTTAACACTTTAATCTAGATTCTACCATAGCCGTAATTAAGCGATTGCCGCCATTCAATCCGATTGTATTTGTTCCAGATTTATGATAGTGAGCTTGGGCTCAGTTCGCTGTGGAGTGCCGAAGCGTGCAGACGTGTCTCTAGTGCCCAGCGTAGTCCGAAAACAACACGTGTCGCCCAACCGTCGAAAGAGAACACAGCTAAGTGTCCCTTACCCTTTAGGGAGAAGAAAATCCCACGCACCTAACCCCAACCCGAATACTAGCCTCACAGCCTCACGACTAGTTGTTCATTCCGAATTAACTAGCTCGATGATGGTCCAGCAACCGCGACCAGGCTCTCCGGAGCAGACTCGCAGCTACCCCGTGCTACCCCCCGTGGCAGAAGTGTAGCAGAACTCTCCGCACTAACGACGCTAATACTACAAAGAAAAGGAAAATAGAAACAGCAACGCAAATAAACACACACAACAGGTTCGCCGTATTGGAATCCTCAAACGACGCCATGGAAATCGTAGAACCGCCACCAAACCAACACTCGCAGAGAATCCCCCCTCCCCCACCAATATTTGTGGACGACGTCATTGACATACAGACAATGACCAAGTCCCTAGAGAGAGATATCAGCAAGGAGGAATATAACCTTAAGATAAGCAACAATAAAGTAAAAATACTGCCGACGAACCCAGAAGCTTACAGAAAACTCACCAAGACACTCAGGACCCTGAACGCCAACTTCCACACCTACCAACTCAAACAGGAAAGGCCTTTCCGGGTGGTCCTACGAAACATACAACACTCAGCAGACATAGACGAACTCAAATACGAACTCTCAAAACTCGGCCACGAAGTCATCAACGTAAGTAATATAAGGCATAGAGTCTCGAAAGACCCGTTATCCTTATTCTTCCTAGACATTAAATAAAAGCCGAACAATAAGGAAATCTACAACATCAGTCGCCTAATGAACGCGATAGTAAAGATCGAACCACCGCTCGTGAAAAAAGAAATAGTGCAATGCAAAAGGTGCCAAAGGTACGGTCATACGCAGAAATACTGCAACCATACTTTCCGCTGCGTTAAATGCGCAGGCACTCACTCCACTGACCAGTGCGCCAAATCACCGGAAACCCCAGCGAAATGCATCCACTGCCAAGGGGACCACCCTGCCAACTACAAAGGCTGCCCAGCATATAAAACACTATACACGAACAGGTATCCTAAGCTCAGAGCAAAAGAGGTATCCAACCAAACACCCAGCCCGCCGAAATTCACGACTACCCCAACCCCCTCAACCAACCAAACACCCAGTCCTACCAAATTCATCTCCACCTCAACCTCCTATGCCCAAGCAGTACAAGGCATCCAAAATAACCCGAACAGCCAAAGGAACCTTCCCCAAAACAGTGTCCCCAACCCACCTAACATAGACAACTCCTCAAGGCTTGAAAAGCTAATAGAGAAACAATCAGAGCAAATAAATCACTTGCTATCGCTACTAACACTCATCGTGGAAAAATTAGCACGCCTCGACTCAAAATAAAACCAAGGCGCATAGCACTCTGGAACGCCAACGGTCTAGCGCAACACAAACTTGAACTAGAACTCTTCTTAAAACACCAGCAAATCGACGTAATGCTCGTATCGGAAACCCACTTCACCGACAAGAGCTACCTGAAAATAAATGGTTACAAATTCTACCATACCCAACACCCCAGCGGAAAGGCCCACGGTGGCACCGGAATAATAATCAAAGCAAGTATTAAGCACTACGAACTTCCATCATTCCAGAAAGACTACCTCCAAGCAACAAACGTAGCAATAGAAGACTGTCATGGCTCAATCACCACCTCAGCAGTATACTGCCCTCCCAGACACTCCATCGCCAAAGAAGACTTTGATAACTTCCTGGACACCCTGGGCAATAGATTCATAGTTGGAGGAGACTATAACGCCAAGCACATCCAATGGGGCAGCAGACTGGTTACAGCAAGAGGCAAAAACCTCTTAAACAGCATAATAAACAACAACCTCAACTACCTCACCACATACGAACCCACATACTGGCCCACTGACAACAACAAAATACCCGACCTTCTCGACTTCTTCATAACTAAAAATATCCCATCAAGACACGTCCAGATCAACTCCTCGGCTGATCTCTCCTCTGATCATTCTCCCGTGATAGCAACAGTCAGTTCAACAATCATCGAGAATACACCTAATGGCTCCATTCACAACCAACACACCAAATGGCAGCTCTTCAGAGAAGTCTTTACACACTCAACCTCAGCCTTCACCCCACTAAAAACAAAGGAAGATATCGAAGCAGCCACGGAATACTTAAAGACGAGCATAATAAACGCAATCCGCCTCTCCACACCGACAAAGCCATCTAACAGCAAACAAGAATATCCCCAATACATACTAAAAAAAATAGCAGGAAAACGTAGACTAAGAAGAGTATGGCAGACCCATAGAACACCGGAGGACAAACGCAAACTTAACAACGCAACTAGAAATCTATCCAGAACCTTAAGAAACTATAAAAACGACTGTTTCCATAAATATCTCGCCAACTTATCCCCCACAGCCGACGCCAACTACTCACTATGGAAGGCCTCTAGGAAACTCACACGCCCCCCACAAATAATCCCACCCATCCGTCGTCCGCAAGGTGGATGGGCGCGAAGCCCTATAGAAAAAGCGACCTGTTTGCTAAACACTTGTCAAAAGTATTCAAACCCCATTCCCCCAAAACCGCCGCGGACGTTACTGAATACCTGCACACCCCCTTCCAAATGTCCCCTCCTATCGAACCCTTCTCCTCTGCAGAGACTATAGAAACAATCAGTCGCCTAAACCCCAAGAAAGCAGCAGGACACGACCTAATAGGCAATAAAGCAATCAAGGAACTTCACACAAAAGGGATAGCACTCATCACATCGATTTTTAATGCCATCCTTCGCCTGGAACACTATCCTAAGGCCTGGAAAATCTCATTGATTACCCTCATCCCTAAACCCGGTAAACCGATATACGAAACCTGCTCCTATCGCCCAATCAGTCTTTTACCTACCCTGTCCAAACTATTCGAGAAGATGCTCACGAACCGACTCCTTCCAATCCTAGAGAACTTGAAAACACTCCCAGATCACTAATTCGGCTTCCGGAAACATCATTCTACAGTAGAGCAAATCCACCGCTTAACTCATACGATCAGCCAAACACTCGAAAAGAAAAAATATTGCTCAGCGGTTTTCCTAGACATCCAACAGGCATTCGACAAAGTATGGCATGAAGGGCTACTATACAAGCTTAAAAAGATCCTACCCCACCCCTACTACTCCATCCTAAAATCTTACCTAACCAATAGACAATTCATGGTTAAATGCCTAGACGCCACTTCCGCAACATTCCCAATAGAAGCCGGCATACCCCAAGGTAGTGTCCTCGGACCCCTACTGTACTCCATCTACACTGCCGACCTACCTATATCAAACGATATAACAATAGCGACATTTGCAGACGACACAGCGCTATTAGCTACCCACGCAGACCCGGTAATAGCCTCATCCACTCTCCAGCGAAGTCTCGACTCCATGGAAAAGTGGTTTCACAAATGGGGCTTCAAAGTCAACGAAAAGAAATCCTCACATGTAACCTTCACGCTCCGAAAACAAACCTGCCCCCAGGTCACCATCAACAATGCAACAGTTCCTAGCAGGGACACAGTCCGATACCTGGGCATGACCCTGGACAGGAGACTAACGTGGAAGACACACATCTCAGATAAAAGGAAGCAACTAAAGGACAAACTAAAAAAACTCTATTGGCTCACGGGCCGACGCTCCAAACTAAATATACAGAATAAAATTACCCTCTACAAGACCGTAATAAAACCTGTCTGGACCTACGGAATCCAACTATGGGGAACAGCAAGTAACTCCAACATTGAAATACTCCAACGCTTTCAATCGAAAACGCTAAGATCCCTAATTGACGCACCTTGGTATGTAACCAATGAAACAATACACCGCAACCTCAAGATACCCACCGTCAAAGAGGAAATAGCAAAATATAGCGACAGATACAGCAAAAGAATCAACAAACACCGAAACCCCCTAATCACTGGACTACTCGATACGACGGACCAGATTCGCAGGCTGAAGAGGCACTACCCGCTAGACCTAAACGTTAGATTCATTTAATTATCCAAATTAAGCATATGCACTTACTTATAATACTTATAAATTATACCTATCTATAATAAGTATTAACTTATTGTAAATAAACAGCCATGTCACTGCGCCACGCCAGAAAAATTACTGAAAATTCTCAACGCGAGAATTGATTGTAATTTCAACAAATAAATAAAAAAAAAAAAAAAAAAAAAAGCTTGGGCTCGAGGCGACAACCAGTCGCCGAACGTAGCCGCGGTCAAGGGATGAATGTTTTTACCTAACAGAGGTATGGAGTAATTCTATAGCTCTCCTTAAAATGGCTCGCCACACACAAGTCCTATTCTTCGGGTAAGATGATTAACAGACGTCGACGCATCTCCACAGTACATGCTCAGCTAGCCTGAGGACCCGTTATAAATCTTAAGATTTAATTAACTAAAGTCCTTCAAACAAACAAACAGTCATTGTACCAACTACAAGAGGATAGGGGAAATCTATTTTTCTCACGAACGACGCTTCCCGCTAGCAACTTTCCCTCAAGGGCGGCTAGCTCCTCTAACCACCAACATGGAAATTGACCAATTAACAGCAACGTCAATTTCCCTCACTTTCCGAACGAAGGCATCTCTCCACGAATCCGATGATCTCGTGTCCTTAGACACACCCCAACGCGACGGAGACTTATTCCCTCGTGAGGTCACATTAGCTAGTTACATAGCGTCCTTACGCTCGGTGGATATTCTATGTTTTAACAAAGAGTTAGTTCAGTAATACTTGAACCGTAAACAAGGAAGTTGGGTACAACGTGGACCTTGGAAGAAGGCGCATTCTGTTATCCCGTTAATCGCGGATTCGTTATTGAACCTAGAATCATTGTCATTAGCTTCTCGAGTATCTGATTACCACAGTTACTTGCCATATTCTGTAATAATCATATTTACACTAGTACATATCTCCTCTATTGCATAACAATAATGTCTAATCCAAATAAAGATTTGTTTCACGCCCCTAACCCTAATCATAATGTGAACCCGACATATATATGTAATTAATTAGCTTTTGTTTTGTTCAATTTTCCTCTTATTGCTAGTATAGTAAAACAGTTATATCAATAAAAGTCACAACCTGCTTTCTCTCTCATACTTATCCTTCTTTCAATTCTTTAAATAATGCTCTCTTGCATATTTTATCTTAAAGTTCTTGTTAAAAAATATATGATCCGTCAGAGTTTTTGCTAATGACGTTCGCTTCGATATATGTTGTCAAGGACATTTTCTTGAGCAACTTCTAGAAGATTTTAGCGATCGCCTGTTATTCCATAAGAAATTATCAATAAAAAATATTTATAAAAATCAATGTATAGTATTCATTTACATATAGTAGAGAAACACTGTTCTCGTTGCTCGCTCTACTCGCTCGTAAAAAAGGTAGTCCAACCTAATACCAGTTTCATATGCGAGCGAACAAGAAATTTTTAGAAATGTTTTTTTGGCCGAAAGTTAGAGAAGCCGCTTCGCTCGCATATGGAACATTGGGTTGGAATAGATTTTTATGAACTCGCAGAGTTCGCGGACCGAGTGGAACGACCAACATATGTGATGTTCCTTTCAAATAAAAACTAGGAAATAAACACGTACGTCCGTGTTTGCAATTCACAGTCACATATATTTACATGTCGGAGATAAGAGGACACCGGTGCCTTCCCTCTGAAACCTCGGGAAAATCCATAAAAACATTGTAATTAAAATCTACAGTTGTAACTAAACGATTTGCCGTCATTCTACCCAATTGTATTTGTTTGAGACTTGTGACAATGAGCTTGGGCTCAAGGCGACAATTAGTCGCCGAACGTAGCCGCGGTCAACGGGACGAACTCTCCATCTAACAAAGGCATTGAGTAATCATATAGCTCCCCTTAAAAGAAAGATTTGTAGCAACACGTGGCAGTAAACATTCCAACGGTTTCTGTCCCGTAGCTCGCCACACGCAGATCCTATTCTCCGGGCAGGATGTTTACCAGATGCCGACGCGTCTCCGCAGAACGTGATCGGCTAGCCCGAGGACCGTCATAAACACTAATATCTAGTTACCTAAAATCCTTCAACAGATACACAGTCTTTGTCCCAGTTACGGGAAGACAAGAGAGACCTATTTTTCCACGAACGACGTCTCCCACTAGCAACCCTCCCTCAAGGGCGGCTAGCATCCTTTTCTAACTACCGATATGGAGATTGGCCAATTAGCAGCAACGTCAATTTCCCTTACTTTCCGAACGTAGGATGTCCCCGACGAATCCGATGATCTCGTGTCCTTAGACACACCCCGTCATAGTTTTCCTCTGGGGTATCACCGGGACGGAAAGTCATTCTCTCTTGCGGTCTCATCGACAAAAAGGATTAACTCCTTACGGTCAGCGAATATTAACACAGAATCCGACTTAGATTTTTGCGAGTGCGTACGACTACCGTCCCGTTGTCCGCGGATTCGTTATTGAACCTAGGATCATTGTCATTAGTTTCTCGAGTATCTAATTACCACGGTTACTTGTCCGGTTCTATGGTAATCGTATTTGCACTAGCCAATGTCTTCTCTACTGCATAACGACGAGGTGTAATCCAAACGAAGATTCGCTTCACGCCCCTAACCCTAATTCTAATGTAAACCCGACATACATATAGGCAGAATATAATGTACAAGGTATTAAAAAATTATTTGTAATTGCTTTGGGGAGGGGGTGATGCTACATCTTTAAATCTGCGGAGATCTGTAGAAAAAATGATTCGCAAAACTGATTTTGAGCATGATATTCAAAATCAAATTTTTTTACCTCGTCATATAGTACTTATCACGAAGAACAAATGTCTAAAAAGAATCATGGTTTGCAAATGACCCGTTCATTTGAAAAAAATCTTTAAGGTTCCATTATCCCTTAAACTAATTTTGTTATTATATTGCGATAATATATTACGAATAAAAGACAATACAAGCAGAAAAATAAAGAAATAATATAATAATGATACGATATTATTATTGTATTAATACAAAATTAATAATATTATGAACATAATAATAAGTAATAAAGTTTAGAAAGCGTGCTGGGAATTGTTCTTTGTTCTAGACCTAATGGAAGATCACAGCGTGAAGTAGAAGTTTCAGATCGTCGATTGGGGTTAGGTTGATTTCCACTCGACGCTCGTTGTGTACATTGACGTAAGAAAGAGCAAGTGTCGTTTGTGCAGTGTACGTATAAATCTATTGATGTATTTGCGAACAATAGCTTATCGAGTAGGAATTTCACAAGAAGCAGTAAGAAGAATAATACGTAAAGAAGGTCTATGTTTTTATATGGTTCATATAATGTAAGAACTTTGTACGGTAGATTATACGGTACGGTAAATAGAAAAAAAAACCGATATTTCTTAGGCAATCTATCCACGATACTACATATCTGACTTTAAAATATGAACAAAATCAGTTTAAAAATTCAGGACACTTTAAATACCTGTTTCTAAGAGAACAGATTTTTGCAACAGGAAAAAATTTGGCCTTGTTAATCATGTTCAGTGTTGAGGTTATTCGATGTGTAAACAGAGAAAACACGTGGATAAATTGTAAGGCAGAAAATATATTTAAATAGAAGTGAATAAGTAAAAATACAATTTGAGCTGGTCCAGATCCGCACGCTAGCTGTGTTACCCAATAACTGAAAACCCCGAAGCCAACGTCGCCTGTCTATTGTTTATGGCCTTACTTCGTCGCAGTCTTTTGTCTACGCGCTGTCAATGGCTTCAGTGCTTGAGAAAACTAAAAAGACCAGGTGTAGAATTTTCTTAGAAGTGGTAACCATTTCAACATTCAGGAAATTTGGCGTTCCACTTTTTTGACAAATAAATATTTTAACACGCTGTACATAGTAGTAGCAATATGCTTCTGTTAATAAATTTTTAAGGACTAACGAGTGATGGCTAAAATCTTCTGGAAGTTAATCAGAAGTGTGTCCTTGTCAACATATATCAAGGCCCAAGGTATTGGTGCTGGCTTCCCTTTTGTTAGTATTTATTTGACTATGTAATTGTATATATGTACTATTTGATCCGCTTCAATGTGATTTCGGCCTATTTTCAAGAAGGAAAGGGGAAATATAACCCTCCCTCCTTTTTATCGATTTACTTTCGCGTTTCGTCTCAAAATTATGTTAAATTTTGCTTGTTACAGTACCACGCCAAAAAAATTTACTTATAATTCTCAATGAGAGTTGATTGAAAATAGTTCGGTCGAGTAATAATAACTCCATTTGATTTTAGGATTGAGTTCGACTCTATTTTATTTTGAATTTCTTGAATTTCCTTATAAGATCTCGAGTATGTTGCTGGTCCGTGATTGAATGTTGCTTTTTTCACTATGAAGTGATATGTGTCATCAACGGCATCAAAAGACACAATGAGGAACCGAACGCACAAGACAAGATAGATAGTTTATTTTCTAACTGTGAGCACAGGAACTACTACATACTTAATCCTTAAAGAACAGGGCACAGTAGATAATTATTATTATTAAATAATTTCCATTGAAGTACTTTTTACTATCAACTCAACATATGTATAAATATATGTATATAAATGAAATGAATGCAAATGAATTTTAGAGAGTTTTAAAGAATGCTTTGCACTGTTTCGGTAAAGTTATAATTCAGTCCTAAGCGGTACAAAGTAAAGTGTATAATTTATTTATTTTAATTTACAATGAAGAACGCAAGAATGATCATTAGATCGCTTATGCAAATAATAAATTTTCATTATTTTTAAAAATGCAATAATTATTTTAAGTTTAACTGGGAATTGTCAAGATTTATAGCTACTTCGTTTATGATTAATAAATATTGATTGGGTGAAACTATAGAACCGTAACGTCTTTTCCGACTTCAATGACTTTTGAATATGTTGTCAAGTGCATGATTGCGAACAACTTCCTTCTTTAACTATCTAAGAAATCTATCTATATCATTACAATGAATTCTGTTTATAAATTACATATCATATAATTATATAATGACTCATTGAAAACCAGCTTTCATTTTTTGTTGATAGTATGGTAAGAAAATGTCAAGTTCGAACGCTTGTAACGATTGCCTGAGTTGCGTCATCCTTGGTTTTAGGAAAAGATAGGGAAGTCACTCAAGGATGTCGCGGCTTCGATGTCTTTCGTAGCTGCGACGCGGAGGCCACTCGGTTGTTCTTTGAACAATCGTCAACGTGGACGAACGTCAAAGCGAAACCACGCGAATTCGGCATTTCCGATAATACGGAACACTGTAAACGCGACTGCGTTGAATTCGTTCGATTAATTCCTAGCAGTATCTATAAACAGTGAACTTAAGGCCCCATACACAACTGCATACGCTAGGTTGTAAGAAATAATAGCTATATGCGTATGTAGCGGCACATGAGTTAGAGGACGATGCAAATCGAGAGCGACTCATATTATTGTTTTGCCTCGTGACACTGACGCAATCTTGACGTACATGTAACGTCAACAAATATCTCCAACAGACTCAGGAAATCTGAACCGCCTTGCACACGACACCGACTCCCAAAACAAAGGAATATGAATTCGGCACATAGGCATAAGATAAACGAACATCTAGAAGGGCTGAGTCTTGATCGAGGCTTCAGTCTTTCGGTAACGGTCTAATCGCACACTTGTAATCCTATTATAAAATAAAGATCCTATTAAAAAAAACCTCGAACTCTGGTTCAAGAACCCAACATTTTTTTATTATTATTTTCCCATTATTTTTACGTGACATTTTGGCGATCCTGCCAGGATCCATTCGTTTCAGTGTAAGCGAAATTACGATTTCGGTCTACGGACATTATTGAAGATCGAAGGATTCGAAGCACTTGTGTTATGAACTCTGCTGCCAATAATTTACCACAGTGGATCAAATCAACGGGACCACTGCCAGCATAGAACAAATCAACAGAACGAGTTTGACACTCAAACAACACCTTTGAACGCGCCACAGAGGAAAACACCGCAAGGGAACCTCATTCTACGAACTTACGTATCAAGGTGAGAAAAGTCTGGATTCTTTTAAACAATATAGAACGCGAAAAGTTAGTTTCTCTAGTAACTCTAGCGAAGAGACAATATTCACTATGAACAACAAGAAAGACTCAATAGTCGAGACAAGTTTACCCTCTACAAGTGGAGTCCAAAATAAAACGGGATCACTCGATTCCTCTACCAGAGCAATTTTAGACTTAGTACAGAGACAGAACGAAGAATTTCGACAACAATTTAACGAAATAAAGAATGCTTTAAAATTAGCCAACGAAGAAAATAGAAAACGCGTTAACGAAATGGAAATATTAGGTAGAAACCTCTCTCGTGTTAAACTATCACAAATAGACGTAAAATCAACTGAATTCGGTTCTATGATGACTGACGATGACGATAATATATCAATATTAAAACACGATACTAATCCACCTCCACCTGTGCCACCAAGACCACCAACATATGTCCAACCATCCAATCCAACAGCTGCAAACTCTGGAAATCTAAAAGCTGTTTAGTATCTTCGATACTAACCGGAGAAGACGATATAGGTGTAGAAGATTTTATTCGTGAAATAAAAGAAATGAGAATGATGTGTAGCGAACAAACGTTATTATTAAAAATGATCAAAATAGAGAAAATTGTAGGAAAAGCCGCAATGACAATCCGCAATATTCATATTAACGAATTCGAAATTCTGTACGAAGGATTAAGACGTAACGTAGCTACTCAAGCATCAGTAAGAGAACACCAAGATCAGTTAAGAGTGATAAAGCAAGGAATAACCGAAAGCGTGCAAAATTATAACATTAGATTTCGACGTGTTTTCAACAAACTTCAATACAGCATTACCAATGAATATAAAGACGAACTAACTCGATGAGCGATGAACGATCGACTATACATGGTTTCTGTGATTGACTATGTAAGTAAGAGGCCTTCGTTCAGAAATAGGACGCGTGCTATTGGCTAATCCCCCCTCCCCCCCCCCAAACATCATCGATGCAGAAAAAAAGACAATGGACGTGGAAAAATACTTTCGCGAAGACAACGCTCGCAGACGGATGACACGACAAACAACCACTCCACCATCTTATCGTAACCAGACGTCTCGTCCAGTAGGTAACCGCTTCACGATTACAAGTAACATGAATAACAAAACTCCACCCACACAAAACATTCAACCAAGAATGAATAATTTTACAAAGCTTGAGAATCGACCATTAAACGAAAGGTCACAAACGAAATGTTTCAAATGAAATCGATTGGGACACCTTGCCAATCAATGCCAAAATTTTCGAATACCGCCTCAAACAAAAGCCTCTCCAGGAATAAACCACATTCAAGAACAATCAGAATTAACAATGATACCTCAGGAAGATTATCCACAATACGACTACAATTACCAGGACGACCAGGATTGCGATTTTTCGTTGACTCGGGAGCAGGAATCAACTTGCTTAAACAAGGATGCTACCCAGGAGGAACAATAATACCAGACACATAGAAATTCTCCATGGGACATTCCAAATACGAATCCAATTCCAAAATTAAACTAAATTTATTGAACAAAGAGATAGAATTTGCCTTAGTAGATGATAATTTCCCTATCATAGAAGACGGCATATTAGGCTTACCCGCTTTAAATCAATATCGATTCGAACTCTCCAATAAAACATTAAAATTAGATAATAATACCCTTCTGCTGCAGCAAGAACCAACCCTCGCATCAGGAGAAATCGTTCAAAAAATTGTATACCTCGAGGGAAAGCCAACGCCAGTATGCTTTATCAATGGTGGTAAGTTTTCAGTCCAAATTTCTAACATTATTGAAAATATAAACACTGTAGATCAAATCGAAAAATTCAAATCTTTGATTCGACTATCGCACATAGAAAAACCTCTTAGAGAACCTATGTAGTATTTTCGTCTGTACCTACTTTAATTATATTTATCTTATTTTCCTTTAAGCATTCGTGAACGTAGTGGTAATGGACTTCAATGTGTTTAGAATTTTTTGTGAAATTTCCGTACTTTGCTATACTTATCACTCCAGAGTTATCGTCATAAATTTTTACAGGGTTATTGTCTAGATTTACATTGAAGACCTTCATAATTTCTCTAATAGACATTAATTCACTCACCGCTTCCGATAGAGCTACATACTCTGCATACGTCCAGGCTTTTGTCACACACCTTTGTTTTTTAGATTTCCACCCGATTACATTTCCATACAATTTAATTACATATCCAGAAGTAGATTTCCTATCTAAATGATCTCCTGCCCAATCAGCGTCCACATAACAATCTATCGTTTCACACTTTTCATTCCTTTTCTAATGTAACCTTAAATCTTCTTCTTAAAACCCAATCTCGTCACATACCTATCAAAACACTCATACCAGTTCCTCGGACTTTCTTTTAACCCATAAGGCGCTTTCGATAATTTACAAACTCTATTCGTTCCGTCTGCATATCCCTTTGGTTGATTTACATATACCTCCGAACTTATTTCACCATTTAAAAAGGCAGTTTTTACATCCATTTGCTCAATGATTAATGCATTTTGACAACAATATGATAGCAATATTTTAAAGGTCTGATTACTCGCTACTGGAGAATATATGTCATCGACTACGTTTCTTTGTTGAAATCCTCTTACCACTAATCTAGCCTGATACCTGTCATCTGATTTTCTCGTGTAAACCCATTTTACATCTAATACTTCTTTGCCTTTTACCCTTTCTACCAATTTCCAAGTTTTATTTTTATAGAGACATTCTATTTCTTTATCCATAGCCTGTTTCCAATCTTCACTATTTTCACAACAAATCGCCTCCTCAAATGTACAAAGGATATCTACTCTACAATAATTTGCGTGAATCTCACTACTGTTTTCCTTTTCTGGATACCATACTGGAATTTTCTTATTACGAGTAGATCTCCTAGGAATCTTTAAGCTTTCAGAACTATTATCATTTTCATCTTCTCTACTTTCTAACTCTTCCTTATTCATGCTATCCAATAAATAATTATCTTTACTATCATCGCTAACTGCATCGAATGAATTCTCCTCAAAACCGATACATTTTTTGTCTGTTTCTACGACCTCTACATGTCGCTACTGTTATTTTTCCACCTAATAGGACTCTGTAACCTACTTCGCTATATCCTAACAGAATTCCCATATCTGCCTTCTTATCCCATTTAGAAACTCTTTTTTGTTCTGGCCTTCTTACAAAAACTTTACTTCCATATAGATACAAATTTTCAACACTTGGTTTTCTCTCGAAGAATATTTCAAAAGGTGTCTTTCTCTCTACAATGTTTGCTAGTATTCGATTTTTCAAGTACGCCGCTGTACATATTATTTCCGGCCAGTACTTTTTATGTACTTTCGCTTCCGTTAACAAGCAACGCGCCATGTCCATCACTGTTCTATTATACCTTTCCGCTGTCCCGCTTAATTCATGTACGTAGGTAGGACAATTATTTATTATGATATCTTTATCCCTAGCAAATTTATAAATTCGATTGTTTAAGTATTCTCTTCCATTACCGCATCTTAATATTTTTAACCTCTTGCCCCTTAAGTTCTCAACTTCATTTACAAACTGTACGAGAGAATGACAGACCTTATCTTTTGATTTTATACAATAGATCCTAGCTATTTTACTATAATCATCGATAAATGAAATAAAATATTTCTCTCCATTTAATCCGGTAGTCTTAAAGATACCGCACACGTCCGTATGAATAATTTCCATTATCTCCCTAACCTTAGTTCGATTATTTTTGAAAGATAAATTATGAATTTTACTTTCTATATACACCTTACATTTGAACAATTCCTTTTCAAATTTATTCGGTATACCTGTCACTAGCTGCTCTTTACTTGCCCAAAATATTTAAGTATCTAAAATTTACGCGTCCTAGCATCCTATGCCATCTTTCCTTTTTACTCATACCACTACGTTCGGCACTGTTTACTAAGTGCTTCTTCCTTTCAATATACTTTTCATTTTATATGTACCATTCTCTTTGACCGCTAAAGCTGTAAGTTTATTGTTCTCATCTATTATTTTTGCAATATTTCCTTTTGAAATAACCATATTATTATTATCCGTTAACTTGCCTAAACTAATCAAGATTGCGGACATTTCTTTCACATAAAAAACTTTATTCATATTTATTTTATTTCGCTTTCCAAATGCTTCAAAATAGCTAATAACATTTCATACTTCTGTTGCCTTTATCGATCTATTATCGCCCAAATATATATTTACCGGTTCTTTAAGGTCGATAGATTTATCAAAATAATTTACATCGTTAATAATGTGATCGGTAGAACCGCTATCTAATAGGCATGTTATTTCGTTACCACTTATCTCGTTCATCTCGCTGCTGTGTGCTGCGTGCGCTGTTGCCATCCATGTGCCTGCTCCTGTGTTGCCATATTCGCCATATTCGCTCGTGCCGGCTGCTGATTGACGATGGAAGTTTCCACGCCCCCTGCTCGTATTGCCATTGTTTCCTCTTCCTCTGCTGCGACCGCGTGTTGACTCACACCGATAACTGTTACTGCTTCCCCTTGGACGCTATTTTGACACTCTCTTGCAAAATGTCCCACTCTTCCACATTTGAAGCATCCTTCCTTTTTTGCAGCAAAGGCATTAGTTTTCATTTCTCCTCGATTAGACTTATCTTTCTTTTCCGCTATTTCTATTTTATTCTTCACGCACGCTACCGTTTCTTTCTCTTCTTTCACTGCATCTATTTTATCCGCTATGTAGCTATACTCTTCGGGTAACGTATTTAGCATGTAATTCAGCTTTTCCCTCTCACTCACTTGTGCGCCTGCACCTTTTAATTCATTTATTAATTTTTCAAAATCGCTAAAGAACGATGCTGAATCACTGTATTTATCAAGACTTATCTTCTCCAATCTCCTTCTGCACACGATCTAGTGCCGTCGACTCTTTCAAGTACACTTCGTCGAACTTTTTCATTATTTCATACGCTGTTTTTTCTCCCCTAATATATTCCAATTGTCTATTTGAGAAGGCACTGTAAATTATATTTATCTCCTTCAGATCCTTTTTATCCCAGTCTGGATTGTCTGTTTCAGTCTTCACTCTAGTTATAACAATATCACATTCTTTATACCTCAGAAACATTGTTATTCTTTTCTTCCACATACCGTAACCCTCACCATCAAATATCGATATCATAATTTCCGATCTCTCCATTTTAATTGATTTCCTATTCTTTACTCAAGCGTTCCTACGTGCTTGAAGTATTTTTTCTTTTATTTTATATTCTTTGAACGTTTCTTCCCTTACTAAACTCGCAAGACTAAAAACCACGCACTAAATAGCTTGCAAAACTAGTAACCACGCTCTGCTACCATGTTAAGGTATACAGAGGATTCGAAAATACAAATAGTTTACTTTATTTCGCACACAACAGCTATACATATATATATATATATTACACTCTGAAGACTTCGATAACCTTCTTGCACGCACGCTTGTTGTCAAGCAACTCTTCTAGATTCTCCTAACAGCCTCCAATCGTCTTTTGTCTCAACTGAGACCTGGACGCCCTCTGACGCTTACACACACATTCACATGTACAGTGTAAATGTATCATCTACCTAACAAGATCATCAACGTAAAATCCTACCGTCCTCCCGAACATCATAAAACCGAAATAAATATACAGATGACTGAAATGTTAAACAAAAAGATTATAGAAAACAATAACTTAAAAACCAATATAACTTACAAAATAAATCTCAAAACTATAACTTTACCCTTAACTGACAGTCTAGAAGAAATCCTAACAAAAATTAAGAGCGCTCCAAAAATCATTAATAATGTATAATCGTATAGAATGCACCTCAATCAAATTTCCAACGAAGTAAACTCCCTTAATTATGAACATAGAATTAGAAGTCTTAAGAAATAGGAACTAAGTGTCTTATAAATTATTAGTTATATTGATCTAATCTAATCGCACACTTGTAATCCTATTATAGAATAAAGGTATCTCGAACTCTGGTTCAAGAACCCAACATTTTTTTATTATTATTTTCCCATTACTTTTACGTGACACGCAAAGCGTAACGATAAACAAATTCCGGGCAAAACATTGTTGCCGCTACGTGCAATCGTCAACCGAGGTTGAATTTAAAGTTTCTGGTACTCCCCCGAGTATAAATAAAAGAACACGATCGTTAAGACAGTTAGTATCGAACATTCTTATAGCGAATTAATATCGAACGAACGTAAGCATTACCTTGTAAACACATATCGAGCAACACTAAGCGAACGACGACTAACTCTGTACTGCAAATAATTTTAAATACATTTGACTAAACTAAGTATCAACTCGTCTAGTCATTAATTAACAACACGTTTAATCGTCCTCCACATACATGTTGTATAAGCTACTATGTGTATATTTATTTATGTTTCCCATAGTACAGACGTATTCCTTATATTATTGTAGCTGTGTAATTTCAGTAGTATTGCATAAAGGACATCTGTTTTGTTGCAATTGTATCAGCTATTAATTGTAATACTTGAAGCATTTGTATCTAATCGTCATGCATCTGTGATGGCACTCGACCATGGAACTTTCCAACGGCTTCGCGACACAAAGCGCTATACCTTCAAAGCGTAAGGCCGACATGCCTAATGTACCATCGATATACCTACAGTTCTTTCGCCGAATATTCGGAAGAATGCATACGCGGCAACCGTTGCGGGCATCTAATAAACGCGTGCGTAGTGGGGATATCGAGGGGCAACAAAATAAAGAATCCATTTGGTTTCGAATCAAAGATTCATTCTGCCCCGAGCTGCGGAGTGCGAAAGGTTAAGCGTCATAGCGAAGTAAACACAATTAGAGATACGTGATTATTGACTCTTGATAGTTAATCGTTAATCGTTAATCGTTAATTGTTGTTCATCGTTAATCGTTAATTGTTGTCGATCGTTCATCGTTAATCGTTAATTGTTGTTGACAGTTAATCGTTAGTCGTTAATTGTTGATCATAAATTATTGACTGTTGATTGTTAATAGTTTAATTAACTTTTTTGTTGAACATCAAGAGTATTTCTTGTGGCCACCTTCACCCGCTATCCACCTCACATCGTTATTCTACATACGGAAGGCAAGATTGACATCGAGTTCGAAAGACAGACCGCAGAAGTCTGGTCTCTGCTATTACCACGAGACCTTTCGAGACCGCGCAAGGAAGTGCCGGGCCCCTTGCAACTGGACCCAGTGAAACGAGACCAGCCGTCCGTAAACGCGGCATGTGGCGATGGCTTTAGTATCCCGTCGGATTTTCGTAACGGACAGGGCACCAAGGATCTCTTTCCTCGTGAACACCGGTGTCAATATAAACGTATACCCGTGCAACAAACTACGCGGATCCGCGAACAAAGATACGTACGAGCTGTTCGCGGCGATTCGAGTGGTCGAAGCAAACCGAAAACGCCTTTTGCGATTCGAAGCGCGTCCTCTCTGACGCCACAATGTTAGTGTTACGACCGGCATACTTCAAATCCGATGGACTGACGATGGAGATAAAGATGTGGCGGCACTCGGCGACAATGTATATCGCTGAAGTGTCTAATGAACCATCAACATCCCAACGGTCCTTCCACCGAAGGGTCTAGAAGAAAGAGCACGTGGCAACGGCCGCGGACGCCTAGCAAATGCATTGACGGTGGGGATGTTGAGGAATGACAAAAGAAAGTAATCGGATCCGATCGAAAATCAAATCATAAGAGCTTCAGTCTTGGAAAGTCACGCCTAGAGTTCGGAAGTGGATTGTTGTTAGAAAAAAAGTTTCTTTTTTTATTTTTTACCTCAAATTTCTTTTTTTATTTTGTTATTTTACGTGACATTAGCGCATCCGGTATTGGCAACAGCGCGTGAACGACAAATGGCAGCCGCTAGGATTCGTTATAAAATCTTTGTCTCCCGCGCGATTAATTCTGTATTTAGAATAATTTTAAATATATTTGACAATATCAAGTATCAACTCGTCACGTCATTATTTAAATCATCCACCACAAATCCAAAAACGGAACAAGGAAAACAGAGAAAAGAACAAATAGAAAATTAAATTGCTAACATGTTTTTCTATAATAATATTTTAACATCAATATTGTAATACGCAATGTGAAAATGAAAAAATTGGAAGCAACCGAACTACGAATGAAACTGAATCACTTCGCTGCTTGTAAAGATAACTTTTAGTGTTATAAACATAAGTCAAGTAGCAAATAGCATACATTGAATTTACCCAAACTCTTCTTGGAATCTGACAAAATGATTCTTTATTTTGTCAAAAAAATCTTTACGTATGTTCCATTCCCATTCGTCGCTTTTTTCAGTGGCGTGTTTATCGCTACGTCGAAACTCCGTCGGGTAGCAGATAATGTCATTTGAAGTAGAAAACTATTCAGAAACGTGTATACGTTACACAGCAACAAACCAGTCGCCCTTTTATTACCTCGTTCTCAACAGTTCAAATTTCAGGGACGACCGACTACTTAGTATCGACCCAGTACGTCATATTTACTCGCCAAAAGTATTGTAAACGAAAATTGTAACCAGACGTGCCGTTAGTAACCACCATTTTTCGCGAAACTTCTTTTTCATTTGGCGGAAATTTAAACAAACCCCGAAACACGTGGCGTTTTGCAACTGTCTTTAATCCTTTAAGATAAAAAAGATTGACGCAAAATTTTGACGGGATGAAATTTCACGATATATTCAGGTGAAACGATGCGAAATTAGAGCGAAGCTTATAATGGGAATATAGTTTGCTTGTCTGTTGTCATAAAATGAGATATGCAGAATATATTAAAAAATATAGTATATGTAATACGAAACTTTGTATTATTCATGTTATTATGGACAAAATATCACAATATGTTCATATATTTAAATCTCATCCGAAAAAGATTATTGTATGTAGAACACAGTTTAACTGTATTTTGAATTCTTGTTTATCAGATCACAATTGATAAGTCGATATTAGGATGATTATCATCATTTGAAACAATTTTGTGACTGTTATTTGTCAATATACTTTATATCTTATGTACATTTTAAATATGGTACGCAAAATCGAAGTTGCAAGGAACATTAATAAAAATTCAATATTTCAATAACACCTTTCATGATTATAATTAAATATTTTTCAAAATGTCGCATCAGTGTTACATCTAGCACCCCCTCCCCCACACACAAAAGTTTACCAATTTATAATATATGTACTAGTAGATTGACAAGTTACGATTTACAGATTATATAGAATTCTATTTTATGATTTTATAATTTTTCGTTAAATAGAATAATCAAATAACTTGCAATTAGTAAAATTTCATTTGTTTTATCGTCAAACTTGTGCAAGGGAACATATTAATGCTGGTAACTTTAGTGACTTGCAAAATTTCAATAGTGCAAAACAGGCCAGATATTCAATAGCAATTGGTTGCTATCCATATTTTCATCGGTCTTACAATAACCTTATGTTATCAATTATGAATTAAAAAGTTAATGAAATCACAACTCATCCAAGGCCAATGGTTATGACTTCTTTTCGAAGATCCATTGAAATCTCGAGTTTGTTGTTTGAGACATTCAGTTACCACAAAACAAAAACACCACTCTATTACAGCCGACGTAAACAAAAGATGACAGATTTTTCAAATTCTCGGACAACAAACACAGGCTTACACACTTACTGTTTTAAAGTCACAGTCTGTCGTTGAACTTTCGCCAAGTAACTTGATACGTACAGATACACGTCCCTCGAAATCAGTTTTCGACGAAAATATATACGTGACATGTTATGTTGCAACCGAACGTGAATTTCTCCCGGGAAATAGTCTGATATCGTTTATTTATGCGTCTCTCAAATACGAATTTTACTATACACTTCGTTTAAGGCACGCCATTTTGCAAAACGATTATCGAAAGATTACTGCTTACATCGAGATCGAGAATAGATTCGCAGGAAGCTGGATGCCGCGATTTCTTCCCGCGCTTTACTTTTCTCCGAAGTTCTGATTGGTTGATTTCCTGCTGCCATATTCGGTTTCGCCGAGAATCGTGAACACGTACGCCGGAAGCAATGCGGGGTAATTATTTGATTTATTTCATAATATTATTTAACATATATCGTGAAAAGTTCTGAATATTCGGATTCTTCTGTTATCGTTTCATCGTGTGTTAGCATTATCAGCTCTCGGTATCGAATTGACAAACAGAATTTTTCTCATAGAAAGTGAGTCACATTAAGTATGTGTATATGTATAGTCGAAGCAATGCAATTAAAAATTTTTCTATTTTAATTGGAATTATTTATCACAGACATTTTACCGAGGATTCATTTTATAAATCTTATATATATGTGTGTAATCATATATGTGTGTATTCATATATATATATTATAAATTGGTTTTATATATATATATAATATAACCAATATATAATATATAATATATATATATATAACCAATTTATAATATATATATGAATTCACACACACACATACATACATATACATATGAATATATACACACACATATATATATATATACAATACAATAGAAATACTTTCGTGTGCTATTATACGTAGTTCGATAGTTTACATTTCACGGGCCCCGTGTTGCACCCGCATTGCTTTCGTTCCTGTTTCCAACGTATAAGTGTAGCGTCAGTGATTCGCGTGACGCGACGTAACCTTCAACGTTTGTTTTTCTCGGTTTATGCGTTGTGTGTTCGTTTGAATGAAAATGTCGCGAGTGTTGTAACAAAAACCACGGAAAACAGAAGAAGAATACGGGAGCAAAAGGAATTCCAGGCTACAGCAGAATGCCCATTACCCAACAGGGTTTCGTTCCATGGTATTTCAACGAGGTAAGCTACCTTTTTTAGTACGCTTCAAGGCGCCTCTGTTCAACCAATTAATTTGCGTCCAACACCATTTTAACTTCGTATACGCAGAGAAAATATCGTTCTTTTGTATTTTCTAACTCTGATCTATGTATAAATTTACCGCGACGGATCATTTCTACGGATTAACGTATCTTATAAAAACGTTGCGTGAAATGTTAATCGTATATAAGTCTTGAAATATTTATACTAATTTCATAGAGGAACGTAGTTGGTACCTTCCGGCTGGCATATTGTATGCTTGTTACATGAACTTTCCAAATATCTTACAGTTAAATGGTTGGATTGTTTACTAGAATAAGCAACGCAGCATTGTTTTTGATTTATTGTTAATGAATTTATAGAATCATATTGTTTTACACATATACACTATCGCTCAAAAGTATCCCAACATTTGATTACTTTTGATATTATGTTATTTAATTGCACAATCAAATTGACAGTACGTGCTGATATATAATGATTACGATCTGTATTATTATCTTATTCCTATGACGTGGTTTTAACAAAGGTCGTAACAAAACGGTCAGAAAAAGTTCTTTATTCACAGACTCTGTAGCCTGTAAGAAACGAATTAATTAATTAAGAATCTCGTTGTAACCTACAGGTTCGAAAAAGGCTGATAGGCTTTGGTCTACGTGGTGGTTGGGAATTTTCATTCGTTTCGAGTTCGCTTAGCTGATAAATAGTGAATGTGCATTTCTTCCAAAATAAAGAAGAAAGCGAAGTCGATAGAAACGTGGGTCAAATTTGAAATCACTTCTCGGTTATGTGGAGGTTGATTAAACACGTTGGTGTATATAGTGATGAGACGAGTTGATATTTGGTGTAGTCAAATGTGTTTAAAACTATCGGCAGTACTCTTCTAACGATCTCCTTCTAACGAATTTAAATTCGACTTCGGTTGACGGTTGCGCGTAGCGGCGATATTGTTCTGTCCGGAGTTTGTTTATTATCAAGTTTCGTACCTCAAGACGGTATCAATGCCCCGAGGCAAAACAACAACATGAGTTACTCTCGATTCGCATCGTCCTATGATTCATATGCCGCTACAATATGCAATCGAATAAAGTGATAAATAGCTTGCGGATGTTTACGCGTCTCTGAAAATGTTAAAAGATATAACATGTTTAACGCGAAGTATTCGTGATTATATTCGCTGCAATTTGAAATATCTGCGTGCAGTCTCGTAGATTTTGAATAAAAATTTATCTTTTATCGAAAAATACATACATGTTTTGGCCTATATATAGCTTTATACTCTTGTAAACTAAAAAAGAAATCGAAAAAATGTGATGTTGACTCTTGGAGTAAAAAATTCATTTATATCAATACTACTTTTAGAAATGCACCAAGAGAAGCAAGACAAATTATTGACGAAACACAGGATAGTCATTTCCGATCCAAAAGAAAAACGCAACTAAAATAATATGTAGATAGCTATTAAGGCAACATGCAGATATGCAAAAAGAAAAATAAATGTGGAAAGATACATAAAATCAAAGAGATTTTGAAATTATAAAGTTCTCCTGTGTTATGTCTAAAATGGAAATAATAAAGTCATTGAAATGATCCATCATTTCAAACTAATATCGCTTCTCTTTACTTCAGAACTGCTATAAACATTTTAAATATCATTATGTCTTGGTTCCCTTGCGAAGTTCTCGAAGAATTCGTCAAATGATGTCATCAACAATATAAATAATCGTAAAAAATGTATATTTGTGTTTAAAAAATAGGCGAATAAAGAGAAATAGGATAATCGAGACTGGTGAAAAAGGATCAACCTTTTCAGCAATGGCAAGGCACATCCCGCATCTGATACAAGCGGAAGAGAAATCAATTCCTATCATGTCACATGGTGAACAAGAACGCAAATACGGAATCTTTTGTATAATACTACTCCAAATTCTGTTGAGTCGCAGTAATAATAATAATCGGGTGTTGACTTCTGCTCGTTTTTACTTGAAGTCTGCTCGTTACCTCTTTGACATTTGGAGGATCGTTTTCTGTCGAAACCCGTTCCATCTGACGTTAAAACCAATAAAAACAATATTACGATAAAGACTTTTATCTCCATTGTCGTCAACTTCCGTCAAGTCTTCGTTTTCTGCTCGCTGGATATAATACGGATTCCCAAAAACTTTCTTCGTATGAAATTTTACTAATGTACATTTATCAAACATTGCACATTTTAAAATAGGTTATCATTATAAGATTAAAAAATATAGCTAAAAATATTTTGAAACGGAAGAAACCAATTTTGAAGTTTGTTGGCCCGGAAATGTCATGGTAAGAAGGTATACTTCGATATTATTTTTACTCTCGATAGGCGTCGCTGTCGTTGCTGTTGTCACATACGAGACACAACAAATCACGAAATTGACAAATCACCGGTGATCTCCTCGAGTCGCAGTTCGAACGTTTCACAAATAAGTTAAAGTATTGAACTTTAGATATAGTGGTAAAATTTATTGCATGAATCCAACAGAGTGACGGTTCAGAGTGTCATAACAAAGAGGTATATTTTGTCTACTCCATTAGTGCTTCTAAGCGTGTGATACTGTCGACGATTCGCCTGTGCATGATTATACATTGAGTAAACGTATAGTCTGAGTTGGAGTTTTGATGATTAGGATAATCGAAATAATTCATAGCCATGGTAATATTTTAACTAATTTATTTTGTTGTCTTTTATAGGCCACTGCAATGAGAAAGGAATTCCTGAAGCCAAAAAAAATGATACATCCAAATAGCAGAAAGTCTATCGCTATTACGAAAAAAGCCAAAAAGTAAATACAATTACTATTAAATTGTGTGATTTATGTTATGTACATTTCATTTATTTTATATGATTATATAATACTTTTGTGTACTAAAGAAGGAAATGGACAATGTGTTTTGTTTCAGAATATCAAATAGACAGAAGGCAGAAATGTCCCGCTTGATAAAACAGAATTCAATAGGAGAGAAAATATCATGGATCAGAAACAATATGATTCCAGGCGTGTGTCCCTATACTCCAGAGTTAACTGCAAGTTTGTTAGAAACGGAGGTAAAACAAAAATGTATACACATGATGATACAGAGATTGTACATTAAAGATGTGATTAGTTATAGTTCTATATTTGATCCAAAGGTATGTAGCAAGAAATGATGAAGCAATGGAAGAAATTACTATTAAAAGATCTATAGGTAGCAACAGGAGTAGACAGCATGCTAGGAGGGAACATATAATTAGAGTAGAAAGAACTAGGAGAATATCATACACGTGGAATAGGTAAAGAATTACAGCCAAATTTATTTTCAATATATCCTGATGTACAAACTCTCCTTTATTTTTCAGAAATTTCTGATATTTTAAATGCAACTCAGTGTGAAATGTTATTGAATTGGAATAATGAATTACAGTGTGTGAATAATTCTAAATTTATAAGGTTTGGCGAGAAAGATTTAAAGAAAGTATTAGAGCTAAGACAAAGAATGAAAATAAGCCATATTAGACTATTCAAATCTCTGTTAGCTATGCCTGTAAACAAGAAGAATTTATTAAGTAAGTCAAGTCAATTGATTTAGATGAAAATAATCAATCGGCAGAATGTGTAATGGAAATAGAATAAATTCTGTAGATATATGTCTTTTTATCTTTCACCTCTATTTAAAAACAAGAAAACAGAAGAAAAGCGAACAGTTTCGTCCTTTTTTGTTTTCGAAATGCTAGAAACCGCATATCGTCTTGCTCTTATCTCCCACGAGAAACAGTCACGTCACAAGATACAAGAGTACGATAGAAGAGAAAAGAAAATGTTCGATCGTGAAATATACAACAAAACTGAAACACGTAGATGAATCACACGCACATCATTAATATTCTGCATCGTTTCTTCGCCTTTTCTTTTATTTTTTCGCTAGTTGCTCCATTATTTAAGAACGAAGATATAGCAATTATTCTCAAAATTGTACATTTCGAAATGGTAAGAAAATCAATAGTACAATGATAAATATACGATTTTAAAAACTTTTTAAATTTCTTACATACTTAGCATTAATCAAATAGCTTAGTATATAAAAGAGTGTACTTGTGTCGCATGTTATAGATGCAGCTGCGTTCGTTACAACAATTCCAATTCCAAGGAATTTCTCTCGAAGATCGCAGTGAAGAATTTGCTTTGTTAAATTATTACTGGTATACTTCGTCAACGTGTGGTATATCGATACAATTTGTCAACCATTACTTTCAATAGCTTCTCGCTAATAAAAACATTTCGTAACTATTTAATAAGAAGCAGTATATTCTTAATTATTTAGAAATTTACTTAATGATGTTTAAAAATACGAATATGTTTAAAAATTATAATGTAAATATATATATTTCATTTCATGTTTTACTAATATATCTCTAATTTAGATTAAATATCTGAAACTTGAAGGAAACTTAAAACTTTCAACACATCGCATACGTTTCAAATTTAGTGCATAGTTCTTGGGTTACATTACCTTCGCTTTCCAAAGATTAATCTTAATATATGGATTTAATGCATTATACAATAACCTCTCTTTGTCAGAAAATTTTAGAAATTATCTATATGATCATAATCTTATTTCATGGTGGATATATTAGATTTGATGGACTATATCTTAATTTTATTTTATATTACTATTAGTAGAACAGTAAGTAGAAAGGTTACGTATATGCACTGTTACACAGTACGAATAAGCATACAATTTTTTATATTTCGCTTGTAACAGCAATCTGTAATTCTGTAATTATCTGTCTTCACATAATACTTAAAATTCGCATTTTAAAATCATAATGAACAATATGTTCATTCTGAAAATATTTGTTAAAATACAAGATTTTGTTAAAGAAATCATGTTTGTTGATGTACGCATATATACGTGTGCACTTTAGTGTTCAAATTCTTATAGTTATCTGGTTTGAAAATATTCAGTTCATAAGTTCGTAAAATGTAAGAAAATTTTTGCGGCGTTTGGTATTTCAATTTCTCGCGCGCATTGCATACAAACGAAGCCTCGTCGCCTCAGCCAATCAAGAATCGGCTAGGCTCACTTTTAGCGGGATACCACCATTCTACCGTCGAAGAGCGAGACTTTTTTCTGTTTCTTTCCATTGGTAGACTATTTGATCGTTTTTATTACCGGTGGCTTGTATCATAAACTTTTGAAACATAAGTTCGATATAAGTTTATTTAAATCTTTGATTTTGTTTCGTACAGTTCATTAATTGCAGGACTGAATAATGAAATAATTAGCATTCTATTCCATGCTTTTTCATACAGCAATGTTTAGTAACGTTTCATTTATGATATACACATTTATGATGTCTATATATCTATATGTCTATATGTCATGTATATTTAACTTAATATTTAACTTAATATGACGAAATTATACGTAATTCTATAATTTCTCTAAAAAATACCAAAGTGGAATTAGACGTAATGAAATAAGAAATCATTACTTTTATGAGAGTTCAAATATCTTCAACGTTTTTTTATTTTAAATAATTTTTTCCTCGAGCTGTACTACAAAATAAAGTTTTGAACAATTCGATAAAATAATTAGTATATTATCAATTGAAATTAAAATAAAAATTGAAATATCTCATATATTATATGAATTGTAAATTCTTGACGAGAACATCGTAGCGTCACTAAATCTTTGTCAACAACTTTTTGTTTTCACGAGAGCTCTACAATACCAGACACGTGTAAACGCATATACAAAACGTATCCTTGAGTGTTCCAGGAATTTGACGAATTCTATTCGTGTATGTATGGATAGCCGACAACTCTAGCCCCCTACTTCTCCCTAACCCAAATTCGTCGGGTAAATCGCAGTATGGGATGTCAGTTTAGCGTAGACAATCAGAGGAATCAGACGTATGTCCATCCGTGTCATTTCGCGACAGGTGGCTTTGGCACTTTGGTAGACATTTTTCTACCGTTCAAACTCACACTATTGTTATTTTCATTTAATTGTACGTTTTTCTTCAATACTTCGTTGTAATCTATTATTTAATTACCTTTGTTTTTCCGACTGTCTTTTTGGTTGTCCCATTTGCCGGTAGCTCGTGCAATATGTTTTCGAAAAACAATTTGACCCTGATCATTGTTTCATTTTCAAATGATTTATTCTTTTTATACATTTGTTTTAATATTTCGCTCTTTTTTTGTGCAGATTACTATTATATGATACCGAGGGGAACTTTGATGTATTAGAAGGATGCTGTGAAATTCGAAAGGACGGGATGAAAGTCAAGAGGACACCATGGTGATTAACGATAAATTTGATAACTTTTCGTCGAAATGTGATAATATTTGTTCACTTTTAGATTAACTCCATTTCTTATAAATATTTCGTGATATTATCGTAATTAATATCTAATATAACAAATTCTAAATTCACGGTTTATTAGAACACCAAGATGAAAAATGCAAGATTAAAGAAATTATTTTTTTCTTTCGAATATATTAAATTATATTTCCGAAGAAATTGAATAGATTGTTTAACATAAATTTAACATAGATTCTCTCGATTCTGTTTCATTTGAGTAAGAAATTCAAATAACTTTCTCATTTTGCTTCATTATTCGTAAATTGTCTGTAATATAATATGGACTATTAATTTCGTTTTTCTCAATAACTTTTATTACATTTGAGAAATTACGTTATCACAGACTAGTTAAAACAGTTTCTGCATATCGCGTTATTTTCGTATTGCGCAGCTTTGTTTAACGGGCAGAAAAAGTGCGCCATGTTGCATTAGAACGAAGTCAAGTAATGCATAAAATATTTGAAATTATAATGGCGGACATTCTATTTGGCGGATAACTTTTACAAATCAATCGTATTATGCAATATTCATACATATATTTGACAATAATAAAAAATACTTTGAAAATATTTTAAATATACTAACGATATATTTTCTTTCGCATTTTTGGTATAATATTTATGTGTATATTTTCGTGCTCTTGATATGATATATGATTCTACCTATGGTAAATAAATAATAATTAATTCGTAGTTCTAAGAAAGCAGTATTTTCGTAAACAAACACTCGACAGAAAAAAGAAAAAAATTTCCTTTTCCTATCCCCTACCTCTAATAAAGTTTTCTTTCAGAATATTTTTATGTCCGCGCGCAATGCGGTCGGTAGAATCAGCGTTTGCTGCGTTAAATCACATTTAATATTGATTTAGAGCATAATAACTTTCATTAAATGTAATTATAATAATCAGACGCGAAATTAGGGTCTGTGTGTTCGCCGATTGTCAGTTGACATAACGGATGCGTTAGTCTATTATTATTATTATTATTTTTTTTTTATTTGCTTTGCTTTGCTATGCTTTATTAAAGTTTTCTTCCATCGAATTCGATGATTTCAATTTGATGACGACTTGATAACGAATCCCTTGGATCAGAACAATATCGAACACGACATTCTTTACATCTAATCGTGAGTCGCATGCGTTTTTGTTCTTCAAGTCACTCAATTATATCGAAGGATGGAAGGTCCGAATCGACACGGGCAATTTGTTATATACGTAGAATTTTTGACGAGCATAGTGACCGCGGTTATTTATTATACCCGTGAGTAGTAACATTTTTGTCTATATTTTATTTATTAGTTTAGGATAGGTTTTCTTGCACACCGCGTTTTTAAATGATGATGAATATATATGTCGGAGATGAAAGGACACCGGAGCCTTCCCTTTGGAACTTCGGGAAAACCCCTTAATACTGTAATCTAGATTCTACCATAGCCGTTATTAAGCAATTGTCGTCATTCAATCCGATTGTATTTGTTCGAGATTTGTGATAATGAGCTTGGGCTCGAGGTGACAACCAGTCGCCGAACGTAGTCGCGTTCAAGGGATGAACGTTTTGCCTAACAAAGGTATGGAGTAATAGTATAGCTCTCCTTAAAAAGAAATAGTTGTAGCAGCACGGGACAATAAACATTCCAACGGTTTCTGTCCCGTGGCTCGTCACACACAGACCCTATTCTTCCTAACAGTCCCTAAATCTACCACCTACTACAGGGAGATACGGGAAATCTGCTTTTCTCACGAATGACGCTTCCCGCTAGCAACTTTCTCTCAAGGGTGGTTAGCATCCTTCTTCAACCACCAACCTAGAAATTAACCAATTAACAGAAACGTCCATTTCCCTCACTTTCCGAACGAAGGCTTTCCTCGACGAATCCGACGATCTCGTGTCCTTAGACACGCCCTATTATAGTTCTCCTCTGCAGCATCATTGTGACGGAAAGTCATTCTCTCGTGAGGTCGCATTAGCGAGATACATAGCGTCTTTACGCTCTGTGGATATTCTACGTTTTAACAAAGACTTAGTTCAGTAATACTTGTACCGTAGACAAGCAAGTGGAGTACAACTTGGATTTTGGAAGAAAGCGCATTTGGTTATCCCGTTGACTGCGGATTCGCTATTGAACCTAAGATCATTGTTATTAGCATCTCGATTAGCTAATTACCACGGTTACTTGTCAAATTCTGTAATAATCGTATTTGCGCTAGTAAATATCTTCTCTATTGCATAACAACGATGTCTAATCCAAATGAAAATTCGCTTCACGCCCCTAACCTTAATCATAATCTGAACCCGACATATATAATATATATAAGTATGGTATTTACATATTACAATATAAAGTATTTTGTGTAAGTAATATAATGTTGATAATAATATAATTATATATATTGTATTATTAGATATAACTAATGTATATATGCATATGATTGAAAATTACACAATATATTATGTAAATTCGACCAATTGCGGGGAGACGTAATCGCGAGGAGAGACGTCAACGGGAGTCGTAAATTCCCGTTACGATTATAACAATCGACACCACGAATTGATCGATCCCCTGATTTCCGGTGAGATAATAGGGGTGATTGAGTTTGTATAACACTGTGATTCACAGAATTATAAATTATATGTCGGATCACGATTCGAATTTTGGGCGCGCGACGACTCTTCATGTGGACTAGCCATCGTTTCACAAAGCCGAGATTTTATTTACACGTATATACAGGTCTATCACTAAGCTTAATAAATAATAAGTACAACTAACAATAAGTCTAACAAACACTAAGCCTAATGAATAATACGATCTACGAATAATTAAATTAAATAATACTATTAGCAATGTTTGAGTTCAAACGAATCCACGGTCACCGGGATAACTCCTTACTAAGCGAAACTAACTTAGACGCAAATGCGATCGTCGAAAATGCTCGATGTATCACTCTCCAAGGCAATCGCAAGAATGCCAGCCTCGTGGAGATTTTTCTTCCTGTACGATTGCATTTTGTTTTCTATACCCGTTTGGAAGCATCGAGAAGGTTCCAAACGCCGTTGCTAGGCACACTCGTTGGAAGCATCGAGAAAGTTCCAAACGCCGTTGCTAGGCAGTTTCTGCCTGGAGTTTTGATTACTAATACAATGTATGTCCCATTGCATCGGCACCTCCGAGGCAACATCACACGTGGCTAGGCCCGCTCTCGAGGCCGCATGCCGCCACAACCACATTTCTCGGAAAACACATACAACCACTCCAGACCTCCGTTAGATAAAACATCCATCCCGTGACCGTGGCTACGTTCAGCGACCGATTGTCACCTCGAACCCAATCTCGCTTATTACAAATCTTAAGCAATTACAACTATAATAAAATCTAGGCTAAGGTACTAGAGGATGTTCCCAAAATTTCCAAGGAAAGGCTTCGGCTTTCCTTTCATCTCCGACACGGCCATCCTGACTATCACACGTCCTCGGGTGTACCTTCGTCAACAAAACAAAAGGAAACAAGATTAGTATCATTGTGATTAGCATTCAAAGTGCCAGTTGCATTCTGCGTGCTTTCAGTCGGGTCGTAATGACATGACGGACCATTCTCGATTTCACACCCAAATGGGTCTCATCCTTCGAATCGCACATACTCTCAAAGTTCGTTACATAACCAGCTTCGTAACACGATCGCTGTCAACACTAGACCGCCTCCAGCCTCGTGACATTGTCACTGTCGGTACTAGACCAGCTCCAGCTTCGTGACATCGTCGCTGTCGGTACTAAACCGGCTCCCAGCTTCGTGACATCGTCACTTCCAGTGCCTGACCGCACTGAACTCTATCCCATGGCCGCACCTGGGCTCATATAATTCTACGATCCTCTGGGATCGGGGTACTCACATCGCCATGGTCACTGTTCTCGTCATCACAACAGACATCCAACTCCGCAGGAATGCAACTATCCGGCATTTTCCTTAACCTGTCATGACTGTACTTGTATGACCTTTTCCCATCCAGTGTTTTCAAGGTATATCGGTCTCCTTCCAGGACCTCCGATATCACAAACGGACCCCTGAATTTTGGATCCAATTTTGTCTGGTTCCTTTCTTCATTTTGGCGTAGTACCAAATCACCGAGATTAAACCTAACTACTTTAGCTTTGGTTTTATCGAATCTCTCTTTGTCATACCTAGCACTAGTTTCCATCTCTTTTATTGCCTGTTGTCTTACACTGGAGATATCTATTTCTTTTTCCTCGATGTTATCAGGTAGTAATAAGTCATACGGTCTTGCTGCTCTACCAATCAATAACTCTAAAGGACTCGATTTGGTTACGCGGTTGATGGTGCAATTCAAAGCCAATTGCATCTCCCCGATCGCGTCTTGCCATGAACGCCCGGTCGTTTCTACCGTTGTGAACATATTTTTTAACGTGCTCATAACACGTTCTACTTGCCCATTGGCCCTACTTGTACCGGTCGCGATCAAATGAACTTTGATTTGTTTGCTTGCACAGAATTCTCGAAATTCCCGGCCCGTGAAACATCTACCCTGATCTGCTATTATCCGACAGGGACTACCGAACAAAAACACGGCGGACTTAAGTGCCTTGATAACGCTAAGCGAATCCAATTTGCGTGTGTGATGTAAGTGCACGAATTTCGTAAAGGCATCGATCAAGACGACGACATACTCTTTCGAGTCATTCTTGCCACTCAGCTTGCCCGTTATGTCCATGTGCACCGTATGCCACGGTATGCCGGTCTTAGGTATAGGATGCAGTTCAGCCTGTATTTTACCTGAACTAGCCTTCGAAACTCTACAAGCATGGCAGTTCTCGACAAATTTGCGAACATACTTCGCCATTCCCTCGAACCAATAATACTCATAGAGCTTCTCGAGCGTTTTATCCCATCCTAAGTGCATAATTGACTGATGCACATGGTTGATGACGGACCATCTAAAACCTCTCGGAACAATGGGTGAGCAAAGGGTTCTGCCCTTTCGTTGTATTTTACGGTAAAGTGTACCGGATCGCAGTTCGTAGGTATTCGCGATATCTTCCGCGAGCTCTTCGTTCTGTAATTTATTAACGATTTCGGAGATTTGCGGATCGCGACGTTGTTCCGCTAATAGCCAATCTTCGGAGATCTCAGCCAGATTAATCTCTTTCTCTGCGACCTTGTCTATCATACGTCGATTCAAGTCTACGGGGTTTCGCGAAAAGAAATCTACGTGGGCCATTCGTTTACTCTCTCGATACATGATGTCAAAATCGAATGTTTGCAAATAAGCCCACCACCTATAAACCCGGTCGTTTAAGTTTACTTTGTTGCTGGAGGCTTTCAAAGAATTACAGTCGGTAACTACTAAGAATTTCCGTCCATGTAAGTAGTGTCGGAAATGCTTGACGGCGCTTACTACTGCTAGTGTCTCCAGTTCGTACGAATGATACTTAGATTCCGCGGGACTGGTCCTTTTACTATAATATTCGATGACTCTGTTTTCCTTTTCGACTTTATGCATTAAAATAGCTCCATACCCCTCCGAACTAGCGTCGGTATGTAGCTCTATGGGACGATTGGGATCAAATATCATTAACACCGGCGCGTCGGTCAGAACGGAAATTATCTGTTGTCTTATCTTTTCGTGCCTGTCCGTCCAAGTTATGTGCTTGTTACTAGAAGTGAGTGCGTACAAGGGTTTCATCACTTGTGAAAATTTAGGAATAAATTTTCGGAAGTAAGAGGCCAAACCTATGAACTGCCTAAGCTGTGTGACGGTCGACGGTGCAGGTAAAGAATTCAAAGCTTGTATTTTTCCCGGGTTTGGACGAACTTCTCCGTTACGAATTACATATCCCAAATAAAGTACCGACGTCTTCAGAAAAGAACATTTAGCGAAATTGAAAGAAAATCCGGCGTTTACGAGAGTGTTTAGTACAGTGTGCAACCTTTCTAGAGCTTGATCTATTGAGTCGGCGATTATTAGAACGTCGTCCAAATAAACAACGACATACGAATAAGCGAGGTCGCCTAAGGCCTTGAAAATGGCTCTCTGGAAAACGGCTGGTGCATTTTTCAATCCAAACGGCATCGTCACGTATTCGTATTGACCGTCGGGGGTAACGAACGCAGTATATTCCGTCGAGTTAGGATGAATGGGAATCTGGTGAAATCCGCTAGCCATGTCCAGGCTAATGAAGTATCTCGCACTCTGCAATCTCGCGATTTGGTCAGCAATAAGGGGTAAGGGATACCGATCCGCGACCGTATTTTTATTCAGCGCTCGAAAGTCTACACACAATCTGTCTGAGCCGTCCTTCTTCTTCACGAGTATCATAGGGCTCGCGAACGGCGAATTACTAGGTTTTACAATTTGTGCTTTAATTAATTCGTCTATTCTCTCGCGTACTATTCTTCGCTCTTCCTCGCTAAGCCTGTAAGGGCTTCTCTGCACGGTGACGTTGGGATCAATTAGCCGTATTTCCAACTGGCCCGTACTGACGCGAGTACGCGGGAAACCCGTAATGAATGATTCTTTAAATTTTTCGAGAACAGAGATTAATCGATCTTTATCGTTACCGATCACATCAGTGTCAACCTCGTTAATGTTGACCGCATCTTCCGCGACTTTACCACAAGCGTTAACGACCTTTGTTTTACAAATAACGAGGCTATTTTGCGTGATATTTACGTCGAATCCCTGGCTCAAAATCTCGCGACCAATCATGATGTCGTATTTTAGGTAATCGTCAGCAAGGACATGAAAAACTATCTCCAATGTAAGACCGTTAATACAAACAGTGGACAAAATCTGAAGTGTACTCTTAATACAAGTATTCCCGATCCCCCGCATCACTACCACATCGGTTATTCTTTTACCCGAAAATTTCGAGGCTAGGGACTCTTTGATTAACGAACACTCGGCCCCAGAATCAAAGTAAAATGGATACGACTCACCCAGATGGCTTAATCTACCAGCCGGAGCTTCCACTACACAGGAGTCGATCCGGCGTTCGTCAGTGGAATCGTAGTTTCTTTTCCGCGATGATGGGCAATTAGGCGCGATATGTCCCTCCTCGTGGCATTTGAAGCAGGTCACCTTCGACGATGCGGCTGGTCGTTTTTCCTTCGGGTTTCGTATATCCTGCTCCTTCCCCGTTTGTGTTTGCAGGCGACACTCCGTTCTCCTATGTCCGTGAGCACCACAGCGGTAGCACTTAATCCGAGGAACTGATAACCTGCTTCGTTTAGCTTCAGGTTCCGTTAGTGAATTTCTTGGCGAAAATGTCGGCTGATCGTTGTAAGGGAGAATCCTCATTTCATCATGAAATTGGTCCTCCGTCCTGATATTATTCGCGAGCGTTAGTCGCCGAAAGCGTCGATCTTGTGAACTCAGTATATAAAGGGCGAGGGCATTGATCACTTCGGGCATCGTTAGATCTTGCAACTTCATCTGCAGCATGGAGCGGAGGCGACTACCGTACGCTCCCGGGGATTCAGTCTCCGACGGTCGTTCTCTGGATATCCTTATTAACGCCGAAGCGGCTGTCTCTCTGCCACCAAAACGCGAAAGAAATTGTTCCTTAAACGTTGGCCAGGTAAGCTTTCCACCGCGCACCATTTGTGAAAGCCAATGCGCAGCAGAACCCCTTAGGGCGCGATTTAGAGCGGAAAGTAACGCACTATCTTGCATCGGGTGGTCTTTCAAAATCAGATCAGCATGAGAGCACCACGCGGATGGATCGGCGCCCGCGCCTTCGGGGTCAAAACGTGGTAACGTTGCATCCTTAGATTCCGTACTCGGTCTTTGCTCCCCCGGTTTGTGCGCTAGCGTCTGAATTAACTCGCGCATAAGGACCATTTGCTCTTGTAGCACTTTAAACGGTTCTAATCCCACTTCTGATGTCGGATCACGATTCGAATTTTGGGCGCGCGACGACTCTTCATGTGGACTAGCCATCGTTTCACAAAGCCGAGATTTTATTTACACGTATATACAGGACTATCACTAAGCTTAACAAATAATAAGTACAACTAATAATAAGTCTAACAAACACTAAGCCTAATGAATAATACGATCTACGAATAATTAAATTAAATAATACTATTAGCAATGTTCGAGTTCAAACGAATCCACGGTCACCGGGATAACTCCTTAGCGAAACTAACTTAGACGCAAATGCGATCGTCGAAAATGCTCGATGTATCACTCTCCAAGGCAATCGCAAGAATGCCAGCCTCGTGGAGATTTTTCTTCCTGTACGATTGCATTTTGTTTTCTATACCCGTTTGGAAGCATCGAGAAGGTTCCAAACGCCGTTGCTAGGCACACTCGTTGGAAGCATCGAGAAAGTTCCAAACGCCGTTGCTAGGCAGTTTCTGCCTGGAGTTTTGATTACTAATACAATGTATGTCCCATTGCATCGGCACCTCCGAGGCAACATCACACGTGGCTAGGCCCGCTCTCGAGGCCGCATGCCGCCACAACCACATTTCTCGGAAAACACATACAACCACTCCAGACCTCCGTTAGATAAAACATCCATCCCGTGACCGTGGCTACGTTCAGCGACCGATTGTCACCTCGAACCCAATCTCGCTTATTACAAATCTTAAGCAATTACAACTATAATAAAATCTAGGCTAAGGTACTAGAGGATGTTCCCAAAATTTCCAAGGAAAGGCTTCGGCTTTCCTTTCATCTCCGACATATATATTTCCAACACTTAGATTACACTGTCGAAGAGAAATAAATAGATAACAACTTGTCGCACGAAGATGCGATAGATATGTACGCTAGAGTTGGCCTCTTATAATGGAAGTTAATGTATTGATGGACGTAGCACTATAATATATTTAGGAGAGGAGATGTATGTTCGACAACACCGAGAACCGACAAAAGGTTTGCGTGAAGTATGCGACTCTCGCGCTATGTGTAGACTGCCGCGTTAGGCGTTAGTTTTTAGACTGACTGTCGCTCTTTTTTTAATACGGAAGGAAAGTTCGGTGTGGGTGTGCCCCTGTGTCTAAAGAACGCGGATTCGTTGTTCCCACTTTCGTTAGGAAAAGTGAGGGTAACGAACCGCGGTGTCGATTGGTCATGACCTGCACTACTGCTCGAAGGGATGAGTAGGAAGTCTCCTACCATCGTGGTGTATAGATGACCGTGTGCGTGAGGAAAACCTAGCTTGTTTTATTAGAGGGCTATTCGGATTTTCCTAATGGGTGCATACCCGCTTTCTCCGTGTTTTAAGTGCGCCTAATAAACCCAAGAACATCTCTAAAAACCGACGGTGTTTCGAGAATATTTTTAAGCTTTAGAAATTCTTCAAGACAAACGGATTGAAGACACATGGCGAAACAATACAGGGAAGTGAAAGTTATGGTGGGTCCTTAGGTTTATTGAGGGTCGAAGTGACGTTACGCAGGCCGGTTGTTGTCCGGTCGCGCGGGCTGGCGTGCAGATGTTTTAGGCGGCGTAACATATTAATTATAATCATTTATAAAATCAAATTATATTCAACATTACTATATGTTTATAAAGACCGAGTATCCATGTGAGCATATATATGAGTATTGTAATAAACGACGAAATGACTTCGTTTACATATTTCGTAGTGAAGAAGTCTGATACCCTCAAACTTCGTTAATATGAAAATTGAATTATGATTACGATGGTATGGAGCAGTTGTATCATTTGAGTATACACGAGATACTTAATAGTATAATTTCAGTAAAATTCGGGATATGGAATATGAAAATATATGTGAAAGTCTAACTTTGTCTGTCCGTTATGATAAATATTATCAAATTTCACGTGCAAGAAAATACTTCGCGACAGGCTGGTTTCTGAATCAAAACAAATTTCGAACGTTTTTTTGTGTTTTCAAAGATGTGTTTTGATAAAGATATCGCCTGAGGATATTTCGAGTAATAGAGTTCATTTAGAGTCCATTGTTATTCATTGATATAAATATTACTTGCATTGAATCCTGCTTTATGTTTAATAAATATGTATATTCTTCATTAATTATCTTCATTCAGTTTAATTGTTCATTAAAGTAATAAAGTAAAATAAAGTATAGATGAACTTTCGGACGTTCAATAGGAGACACGTTCTCGAAGGAGCACGCCAACGGGAGTCGTAAATTCCCGTTTTCTTTTATTATTTCTTGTGGGATAATAAGGGTAGTTGATTGAAGATAACGCTGCTATTAACAGGTTACTATATATTTTAATGATCCAACAACTTTAGTGTGATACAAGATTGAGTATTTGAAATGACAACTACGAACGAGTACGACCTGAGTCTCCTTTCGTGCTGACGATGATGATGACTGTTTTCGACTTGTAGATTCGTGCTGTTCTTTGCACTGTCCTCTGACTCGAGTTGATAGATTCGCTGATGAGATTTGATTGTCACTTGATTGTTCTGTCGTGATGAGAACAAGTGAAGTTCGTTCTTGTGTGATTACGGAGGAAAGCTCGGAGTGAGTGTGTCTTTTGAACTAAGAACGTGGATTCGTTGTTCACACTTTTCGTTAGAACAGTGAGAATAACGATCCGCAATGCCCATTGGTTATAGCCAATGTTAATAAATGAAGATTGGAGAAGGAAGCCTCCTACCGACGTGGCTCAGGGGTGACCTTGTTCATGGTAAAAACCGGCTTTTCCGTTAGACAAATATCCACCTTTTCCGTTAGATAACTACCTGCTTTCTCCGTAATTTGTAAGAACGCGCAATAGACTTAAGGACTGTTTTAAGTACCAGCTATAAACCGAAAATACTTGCAGGATTAAAGGTCCCTGCAAGCTAATAAGATTCGGTTTATGGTGGGGCCTTTGGTTTATTGAGGGTCTGTCTAATGGCGCTTGGGCGTTGACGGCCACGCAATGAAGGACATCGCACAGACCTACTTCACGCGACGTAACAATGTAACGACAAACGCATAATTGTCACCAAGCTGCGAGTTCTAGAAACGTCGATTCGCCTTCGGTCTGTTATTACAAAGAAGGTGGTATACGCGATCATAGGCGCGAACGGTGGCGGTGCAATCAGTATCATTTGGGGACTCAAACGGATTGCACCGCGAGGTTCTGACGAATAAAATTAAAATCGCTTAGTCTAACAAATACATCGACAAATATCATACAGTCGATTCGAATTATTCTAATAAAATAATTGTACTCATCGTTAAATCATTTGTGACGAGCTCATTATAATATTAAATATTGTTAAAGATACAAGTTTATATTAACCCTGTCAATTCAGTGTTAAACTCATTTGAACCACCTCCGTTGCTTAATCGAAACAGGGGAACGACTAATTCGCGGCGTCGATTATTAGAATCGTACACTTTATCCATAGAATCGTAACATAATACGTTATAGCGTTATACCATATAACGTAATACGTTATGACGTTATAACATATAACGTAATGCTTCATAGCGTTATACCATATGACGTTATACCATATAACGCAATACGTTATAACGTTATACCATATAAGGTAATAGGCTATAACGTTATACCATAAAACACAATACGTTGTAACGATATACCATATAACGTTATACCTTATAACGTAATACGTTATAACGTTATACCATATAACGTAATACGTTATTACGTATTACCATGTAACGTTATACCATATATGGTAATACGTTATAAAGTTATACCATACAACGTTATACCATATAACGTAAAAAGTTATTGCGTTCTACCATAGGACGTTATACCATTTAACGGTTTACGTTATTCCGTTATACCATATAACGTAATACGTCGTAACGTTTACTATATGACGTTATATCATATAACGTAAAACCATATAACGTAATACGTTATAACGATATACCATATAACGTAATACGTTATAACGTTATACACTATAGCGTAATACGTTATAACGTTATACCATATAACGTAATACGTGATACCGTTATACCGTATAACGTAACACGTTATAACGTTATGCCACATAACGTAACACGTTAAAGCATTATACCACATAACGTAATACGTTATAACGTTATACCATATAACGTAATACGTTATAACGTTATACCTTATAACGTAATACGTTGTAACGTTATACTATACGACGTTATATCATATAACGTAATACCATATAACGTAATACGTGATACCGTTATACCATATAACGTAATACGTTATAACATTATACCACATAACGTAATACGTTATAACGTTATACCACATAACGTAATACGTTAAAGCATTATACCACATAACGTAATACGTTATAACGTTATACCATATAACGTAATACGTTATAACGTTATACCTTATAACGTAATACGTCGTAACGTTTACTATATGACGTTATATCATATAACGTAAAACCATATAACGTAATACGTTATAACGATATACCATATAACGTAATACGTTATAACGTTATACCATATAACGTAATACGTTATAACGATATTCCATATAACGTAATACGTTATAACGTTATACCTTATAACGTAATACGTCGTAACGTTTACTATATGACGTTATATAATATAACGTAAAACCATATAACGTAATACGTTATAACGATATACCATATAACGTAATACGTTATAACGTTATACACTATAGCGTAATACGTTATAACGTTATACCATATAACGTAATACGTGATACCGTTATACCGTATAACGTAACACGTTATAACGTTATGCCACATAACGTAACACGTTATAACGTTATACCATATAACATAATACGTTATAACGTTATGCCATATAACGTAATACGTTATAACGATATACCATATAACGTAATACGTTATAACGTTATACAATACAACGTAATACGTTATAACGTTATACCATATAACGTAATACGTTATAGCGTTATACCACATAACGTAATACGTTATAACGTTATACTATATGACGTTATATCATATAACGTAATACGTTATAACGTTATACCATATAACGTAATACGTTATAACGATATACCATATAACGTAATACGTTATAACGTTATACCATATAACGTAATACGTTATAACGATATTCTATATAACGTAATACGTTATAACGTTATACCTTATAACGTAATACGTCGTAACGTTTACTATATGACGTTATATCATATAACGTAAAACCATATAACGTAATACGTTATAACGATATACCATATAACGTAATACGTTATAACGTTATACACTATAGCGTAATACGTTATAACGTTATACCATATAACGTAATACGTGATACCGTTATACCGTATAACGTAACACGTTATAACGTTATACCACATAACGTAATACGTTATAACGTTATACTATATGACGTTATATCATATAACGTAATACGTTATAACGTTATACCATATAACGTAATACGTTATAACGATATACCATATAACGTAATACGTTATAACGATATACCATATAACGTAATACGTTATAACGTTATACAATACAACGTAATACGTTATAACGTTAAACCATATAACGTAATACGTTATAGCGTTATACCACATAACGTAATACGTTATAACGTTATACTATATGACGTTATATCATATAACGTAATACGTTATAGCGTTATACCACATAACGTAATACGTTATAACGTTATACTATATGACGTTATACCATATAACGTTTTACGTTATACCTTTATACCATATAACGCAATACGTTATAACGTTATACGATAAAACGTAATACGTTATAACCTTGTACCATATAACGTTATACCAAATAACGTAATAAGTTATAACGTTTGTACCATATAACGTAATACGTTGTAACGTTATACCATGTAACGTAAAACCATATAACGTAATACGTTATAACGATATACCATATAACGTAATACGTTATAACGTTATACACTATAGCGTAATACGTTATCACGTTATACCATATAACGTAATACGTTATAAAGTACTACCGTATATTGTATTACGTTATAACGTTATACCATATAACGTAATACGTTATAACGTTATAACATATAACCATTATATATTCATATAAAATGATAAAAATGGATATCGTATTAAATCGTTGAAGGCGCCAATTTGTGATAAAATTAAGTAATTGTTGAATTTGATTTTGTCATAATGGAAAAACCGTCCTTTACTATGTTAAGAGATCGTTACCGTTTGATTGACATCTCGTCACCTTGTCAATGTATATAAGGAACACGGAAGTCGCGCGCGTGCTCTTTTGTGCCTGAAATTCCGGATAGTGAACATCGAAGAAGAACATAAATATAAGGTAAATGAAAAAAATATCAAATAACAACATTGCAACCAGTAATTTATAACGTCTAAACCATTAATTTACAACACTTATGCTATTAATTTATAACATTTAAGCAATTAATTTATCACATTTAAACTATTAATTTATAACATTTATACTATTAATTTATAACATTCAAGCTATTAATTTGCAACATCTAAGCCACTAATTTACAATATTTAAACTGTTATTTTATACATTTAAGCCATTAATTTATAACATTTAGACTATTAATTTATAACATTTAAGCCATTAATTTATAGCATTTAAGCCATTTATTTATAACATTGAAGCTATTAATTTATAGCATTTAAGCTATTAATTTACAACATTTAAGCCATTAATATTAACCAATTACTCCATTAGTTCTTAACAAATATACCAATAATTTCTAATCATATTCTCCCATTAATTCAAGGTAATTATGCTCTTAATTTATAACAGTTGTACCATTATTCGGAAGCAACTCTACGTTCATTGATTTAAATAAATACCATCAATTCGTAGTGACTGTATTAATGATTTATTTTGTTTTATTTTATTAACGAAATCTTTCAAGTCCCTGAAGTGCTATTTTGTTTCTATATAGCATTATTTTTTAATTTTAAAGACAGTATTTAATTTCTCATTTCACTGTTTCGTATAAAACCAGTGGTAACACAGAGTGTAATTTTAAGATGTAATTTTAAGATGTAATTTTCCATATTTGCTCAAAACCAAGGAAATAACATGATATCCATGGAATCAAGGAAGCAAGTGCAATTTAACCGAAGGCAACCACATCTTATCTATAGCTGCACATGAGTCAGAGGACATTTCAGATCATGTTGTTGTTTTGCCTCGGAGTATCAAGACCGTTAGATTACAAGTAATGTAAGAACAAATACACTCCGGGCAAAACAATATCGCCGCTACAATGTCGCTTTATTATAAAATAATTTTACATCTCTGCTTCCAATGTTTAAAAACTGTTTATGTAAATGGGACCCGAGCGTAGTTACCTCCTCGTGGTGGGTCCCGGTAATTGGTATCGTTTCCCAAATCATAATACACCAAGCACTATTTTGAATATTAGTATTATTATTTGAAAAACGATATCAAGCTAAAAACTACTTGAATATAGTCTGGTCTCGATCATCCAAAATAGTTTTGGTAATCTAGACTGGACTAATATCCCCCCGCGGGGGCGCCGTTCTACATCGTGGGACATCGTGGGACACCGTGGGATGCGAGCGTTTTAGCCTTAATTAATCATAAGATAGATGCCTATGTTATGTGCATTGTAAGCTCATTCTGTACAAAGATACTTACCTATCTTGGAACGAAAAATAAAAATCTCGTCTCTCGTGATCCCCTCGCTTACCACACTGGAAAAACTGTTCACGCGATTTATCCGTTCACGGTCGCTCATTTCTTTCAAACCGTAGCGTGACGTACTCGCTCGCGCGTATTCCGGGTACGTGCGGGTCAACGTGCACTGGACAACTCTTTAGATTCGTAAGTCGCCCCAAGGACACCTTTGTCTTGGTGACTACTCGACGACTGCTCGACGTTCGCATCGGATCGCGGGGGTTGTCGTCGCGCCGGTGATGCTTGCGATTCTGTTGGGGATTCAGTCGTGGATCCGCAGTCCTGTCCGATTGGTACTTCGGTACTCGGTCAGGGACCTGCAATTTCACGTCCTCCGTAATTCTGTTCGGGCCCGCGGGAGTGGACCCCACTGTGCAGTTGAGGTCAATGCCTTCGTAATCCTGTTCAGCGGTCCCTCCCCGTGAGTGGACCCCACTGTTCAGTTGAGGCCTCTTGCCTTCGTAATCCTGTTCAGCGGTCCATCCCCGGGTTCCACATGTTCAGTTGGAGTGTGTTAAGTTGCTGGCCTATGTGCTGGATCCACGGCTGAATTGCCAGTGGATCACTGGCATCATCGGTCGGCGCCATCGACCGCGACTCGTGTAAGTTTCGAACGGCGAAACAGGAATCGAGTTACGGTCAATTCTTGGGCTTTCCGCTGAACCTCGGGGTTATCTCGTGTACGAGGGTACGTCGCGTAGGTTTGTTAGTTCTTTCGAGAGATCGCGATCTCGTTCGTTTCGGGCGCGCCGCGATTTTTTCCTTTATCATCTGATTCATCGGGCATCTTCTTGCTTTCCCATTTTTAAGGGAAACTTATAGAGATCACGTTAGAGCTTATAACTTTTCAATATCTTCAATATCTTATAGTGTCGCAAAAGTAGAACGTTAAGCAGTTTAGTACAGCGACTCGTATGTCCCTTCTGCAAGGCACGAAATGGTATATACAGTGTCAGTAGCTACATTTTCTTCTTTTCGTTCCTAGTTAGATAAATGTGTGTTTGATACCGAATGCTGCCAGTAGGGATGCGAATTATTGTATGATATTTGTACTGATCGATGTAATCGTTGTGTGGGAGATGGATGTTGCGTTACGTAGGCTTTGTTCTACGTTTGTAAATATTCATGTAAGCGCTGCGTTGGAGATATGTGTATCGCAGTTAGGCTACGAAAAAACTATTTCCATACGCAGGCCCATGGTTAAGTAGAGTCAAAACTCGACATTCTGCCAACAGGTTGAATGTCGAGATCGATGTGTAGTGTTACATAACCCATGGGCGGGTCTCGCGCGTAGTCACCTCCTCGTGGTGAGACCTGGTAATTGGCATCCTTTTCCAAAAATTAATCAGTTGATTAATCTTTGGAAAACGATGCCAAGCAAAGAACTACGCACCAGTCCAGTTTGGATCTCCAAATGCCGCCAAAAGAATTTTGGATGATCTAGACTGGACTGCACCGTGGGACCCCGTGGGATACCGTCGGTCTAGTTTGGGTCTCCAAAAGCCTCCAACAGAATTTTGGATGATCTAGACTGGACTGCAACGTGGGACATCGTTGGACATCGTTGGACACCGTTGGACGGCGTTGGACATCGTTGGACACCGTTGGACATCGTTGGACGTCGTTGGACGTCGTTGGACAACGTTGGACAACGTTGGACACCGTTGGACAACGTTGGACACCGTTGGACACCGTTGGACAACGTTGGACAACGTTGGACACCGTTGGACACCGTTGGACGTCGTTGGACATCGTTGGACACCGTTGGACATCGTGGGACGTCGTGGGACGTCGTTGGACGTCGTTGGACACCGTGGGACACCGTGGGACACCGTGGGACATCGCTGCACACCGTGGGACACTGTGGGATGCGTACCTTTTAGTCTTAATTAATCGTAAGGTAGATACCTATGTTAAGTGCATTGTGAGCTCATTCTGTACAACGATATTTATCCACCTTAGAACGAAAAAAAGAAAAATCTCGTCTCCCTTCACTCGTTTACCACACAGTACTTATTGTACTCGCGATTTATTCGTTCGCGATCACTCAGTTCTTTCAAACCGTAGCGTGGCGTACTCGCCCGCGCGTATTCCGCGTACGTGCTTGTCAACGTGCACTAGACAACTCTTCAGATTCGTAAGTCGCCCCAAGGACACCTCTGTCTTGGTGACTACTCGACGACTGCTCGACGTTCGCATCGGATCGCGGGGGTTGTCGTCGCGCCGGTGATGCTTGCGATTCTGTTGGGGATTCAGTCGTGGATCCGCAGTCCTGTCCGATTGGTACTTCGGTACTCGGTCAGGGACCTGCAATTTCACGTCCTCCGTAATTCTGTTCGGGCCCGCGGGAGTGGACCCCACTGTGCAGTTGAGGTCAATGCCTTCGTAATCCTGTTCAGCGGTCCCTCCCCGTGAGTGGACCCCACTGTTCAGTTGAGGCCTCTTGCCTTCGTAATCCTGTTCAGCGGTCCATCCCCGGGTTCCACATGTTCAGTTGGAGTGTGTTAAGTTGCTGGCCTATGTGCTGGATCCACGGCTGAATTGCCAGTGGATCACTGGCATCATCGGTCGGCGCCATCGACCGCGACTCGTGTAAGTTTCGAACGGCGAAACAGGAATCGAGTTACGGTCAATTCTTGGGCTTTCCGCTGAACCTCGGGGTTATCTCGTGTACGAGGGTACGTCGCGTAGGTTTGTTAGTTCTTTCGAGAGATCGCGATCTCGTTCGTTTCGGGCGCGCCGCGATTTTTTCCTTTATCATCTGATTCATCGGGCATCTTCTTGCTTTCCCATTTTTAAGGGAAACTTATAGAGATCACGTTAGAGCTTATAACTTTTCAATATCTTCAATATCTTATAGTGTCGCAAAAGTAGAACGTTAAGCAGTTTAGTACAGCGACTCGTATGTCCCTTCTGCAAGGCACGAAATGGTATATACAGTGTCAGTAGCTACATTTTCTTCTTTTCGTTCCTAGTTAGATAAATGTGTGTTTGATACCGAATGCTGCCAGTAGGGATGCGAATTATTGTATGATATTTGTACTGATCGATGTAATCGTTGTGTGGGAGATGGATGTTGCGTTACGTAGGCTTTGTTCTACGTTTGTAAATATTCATGTAAGCGCTGCGTTGGAGATATGTGTATCGCAGTTAGGCTACGAAAAAACTATTTCCATACGCAGGCCCATGGTTAAGTAGAGTCAAAACTCGACATTCTGCCAACAGGTTGAATGTCGAGATCGATGTGTAGTGTTACATAACCCATGGGCGGGTCTCGCGCGTAGTCACCTCCTCGTGGTGAGACCTGGTAATTGGCATCCTTTTCCAAAAATTAATCAGTTGATTAATCTTTGGAAAACGATGCCAAGCAAAGAACTACGCACCAGTCCAGTTTGGATCTCCAAATGCCGCCAAAAGAATTTTGGATGATCTAGACTGGACTGCACCGTGGGACACCGTGGGACGCCGTGGAACACCGCGGGATATGCCTTGACTGTGTCGAATCCATTCTGTGCCCATTCTGCACAATGATACTTATCCGACTTGGTCCGAGATATAGAAATCTAATCTTCATTTCCACTGAATTTTGCAGTTATTTTGAGCACAAGAGAGCGTCACATCAGTTAATTGACTCTTTCGAAAGAGCCCGATGTGTGAAATTATTCTCTTATTTCAAATGAATTTTTAACGTATTCTCTTATTGTTTCAAATTGGGTAATAACGTCATAAACTTGCAACTTTGTAACAGATAGATTCAAATACCACGAAATAACGTTATGTTAGATAACGTAATAGATTATAACGTTATACCATATAACGTTATGTAATATAACGTAATACGTTATAACGTTATACCATGTAACATAATACATTATAACGTTATACCATATAACGTAATACGTCATAGCATTATACCATATGACGTTATACCATATAACGTAATACGTTATAACGTTATGCCATATAACGTAATACGTTATAACGTTATACTATATAGCGTAATACGTTATAACGTTATACCATGTAACGTAATACGTTATAACGTTAATACGTGATACCGTTACAACGTATAACGTAATACGATATAACGTTATAGCATATAACGTAATACATTATATCGTGATAGCATATAACGTTATACCATATAAGGTAACACGATATAACGTTATACCATACAACGTTATACCATATAACGTAATACGTTATAACGATATACCTTATAACGTTATACCACATAACGTAATAAGTTATAACGTTATACCATATAACGTAATACGTCATAGCATTATACCATATGACGTTATACCATATAACGTAATACGTTATAACGTTATGCCATAAAAAGTAATACGTTATAACGTTATACCATATAACGTAATACGTTATAACGTTATACCACATACCGTAATACCTTATAACGTTATACCACTTAACGTAATACGTTATAACGTTATACCACATAACGTAACACGTTATAACGTTATACCATACACGTAATACGTTATAACGTTATACTATATGACGTTATATCATATAACGTAATACGTTATAACGTTATACCATATAACGTAATACGTCATAACGATATACCATATAACGTAATACGTTATAACGTTATACCATATAACGTAATACGTTATAGCGTTATACCATATAACGTAATACGTTATAACGTTATACAATACAACGTAATACGTTATAACGTTATACCATATAACGTAATACGTTAAAGCATTATACCACATAACGTAATACGTTATAACGTTATACCATATAACGCAATACGTTATAACGTTATACCTTATAACGTAATACGTCGTAACGTTTACTATATGACGTTATATCATATAACGTAAAACCATATAACGTCATACGTTATAACGATATACCATATAACGTAATACGTTATAACGTTATACCATATAACGTAATACGTTATAGCGTTATACCACAAAACGTAATACGTTATAACGATATACCACATAACGTAATACGTTATAACGTTATACAATACAACGTAATACGTTATAACGTTATACCATATAACGTAATACGTTATAGCGTTATACCACATAACGTAATACGTTATAACGTTATACCATATAACGTAATATGTTATAACGTAATACAATATAACGTAATGCGCAATAACGTTATACCATATAACGTAATACGTTATAACGTAATACCTTATAACGTAATACGTCGTAACGTTTACTATATGACGTTATATCATATAACGTAAATCCATATAAGGTAATACGTTATAACGATTTACCATATAACGTAATACGTTATAACGTTATACCATATAACGTAATACGTTATAACGGTATTCTATATAACGTAATACGTTATAACGTTATACCATATGACGTAATACGATATAACATTATACCATACGTCATTATACCATATAACGTAATACGTCATAACCTTGTACCATATGATGTTATACCATATATCGTAATACGTTATAACGTTATACCATATAACGTTATACCAAATAACGTAATAAGTTATAACGTTATACCATATAACGTAATACGTTATAACGTTATGCCATATAACGTACTACGTTATAACGTTATGCCTTATAAGGTAATACGTCATAACGTTATACTATATAACGTAATACGTTAAAGCATTATACCACATAACGTAATACGTTATAACGTTATACCATATAACGTAATACGTTATAGCGTTATACCACATAACGTAATACGTTATAACGTTATGCCATATAACGTAATACGATATTACGTTATACAATACAACGTGATACGTTACAACGTTATGCCTTATAACGTAATACGTCATAACGATATACCACATAACGTAATACGTCATAACGTTATACTATATGACGTTATATCATATAACGTTACCATATAACGTAATACGTTATAACGTTTTACAATATAACGTAATACGTTATAACGTTATACCATATAACGTAATACGTTATAACGTAATACCATATAACGTAATACGTTATAACGTTTTGCAATATAACGTAATACGTTATAACGTTATAGCTTATAACGTAATACGTCATAACGATATACCACATAACGTAATACGTCATAACGTTATACTATACGACGTTATATCATATAACGTAATACCATATAACGTAATACGTCATAACGTTATACTATATGACGTTATACCATATAACGTAATACGTTATAACGTTATACACTATAGCGTAATAGGTTATAACGTTATACCATATAACGCAATACGTGATACCGTTATACCGTATAACGTAACACGTTATAACGTTATGCCATATAACGTAACACGTTATAACGTTATACCATATAACATAATACGTTATAACGTTATGCCATATAACGTAATACGTTATAACGTTATGCCTTATAACGTAATACGTCATAACGATACACCACATAACGTAATACGTCATAACGTTATACTATACGACGTTATATCATATAACGTAATACCATATAACGTAATACGTGATACCGTTATACCATATAACGTAATACGTTATAACGTTATACCACAAAACGTAATACGTTATAACGTTATTCCACATAACGTAATATGTTAAAGCATTATACCACATAACGTAATACGATATTACGTTTTACAATACAACGTGATACGTTATAACGTTATGCCTTATAACGTAATACGTCATAACGATACACCACATAACGTAATACGTCATAACGTTATACTATATGACGTTATATCATATAACGTTACCATATAACGTAATACGTTATAACGTTTTACAATATAACATAATACGTTATAACGTTATACCATATAACGTAATACGTTATAACGTAATACCATATAACGTAATACGTTATAACGATGTACCATATAACGTAATACGTTATAACGTTATACCTTATAACGTAATACGTCGTAACGTTTACTATATGACGTTATATCATATAACGTAAAACCATATAACGTAATACGTTATAACGATATACCATATAACGTAATACGTTATAACGTTATACCATATAACGTAATACGTTATAACGATATTCTATATAACGTAATACGTTATAACGTTATGCCATATAACGTAATACGATATTACGTTATACAATACAACGTGATACGTTATAACGTTATACCATATAACGTAATATGTTATAACGTAATACAATATAACGTAATACGCAATAACGTTATACCATATAACGTAATATGTTACAACGTTATACCATATAACGTAATACGTTATAACGATATTCTATATAACGTAATACGTTATAACGTTATGCCTTATAACGTAATACGTCATAACGATATACCACATAACGTAATACGTCATAACGTTATACTATACGACGTTATATCATATAACGTAATACCATATAACGTAGTACGTGATACCGTTATACCATATAACGTAATACGTTATAACGTTATACCACAAAACGTAATCCGTTATAACGTTATTCCACATAACGTAATACGTTAAAGCATTATACCACATAACGTAATACGTTATAACGTTATACCATATAACGTAATACGTTATAACGTTATACCTTATAACGTAATACGTCGTAACGTTTACTATATGACGTTATATCATATAACGTAAAACCATATAACGTAATACGTTATAACGATATACCATATAACGTAATACGTTATAACGTGATACCATATAACGTAATACGTTATAACGATATTCTATATAACGTAATACGTTATAACGTTATACCTTATAACGTAATACGTCGTAACGTTATACTATATGACGTTATACCATATAACGTAATACCATATAACGTAATACGTCATAACGTTATACTATATGACGTTATACCATATATAGCGTAATACCATATAACGTAATACGTTATAACGTTATACACTATAGCGTAATACGTTATAACGTTATACCATATAACGTAATACGTGATACCGTTATACCGTATAACGTAACACGTTATAACGTTATGCCACATAACGTAACACGTTATAACGTCATACCATATAACATAATACGTTATAACGTTATGCCATATAATGTAATACGTTATAACGATATACCATATAACGTAATACGTTATAACGTTATACCATATAACGTAATACGATATTACGTTATACTATATAACGAAATACGTTATAACGTTATACCATATAACGTAATACATTATAACGATATACCATATAACGTAATATGTATTAACGTAATACAATATAACGTAATACGTAATAACGTTATACCATATAACGTAATACGTTATAACGTAATACCTTATAACGTAATACGCCATAACGTTATACTATATGACGTTATATCATATAACGTAATACCATATAACGTTATACGCTATAGCGTAATACTTTATAACGTTATACCATATAACGTAATACGTGATACCGTTATACCGTATAACGTAACACGTTATAACGTTATGCCATATAACGTAATACGTTATAACGTTATACCACATAACGTAATACTTTATGACGTTATACCATATAACGTACTACGTCATAACGATATACCACATAACGTAATACGTCATAACGTTATACTATACGACGTTATGTCATATAACGTAATACCATATAACGTAATACGTTATAACGATATACCATATAACGTAATACGTTATAACGTGATACCATATAACGTAATACGTTATAACGATATACCATATAACGTAATACGTTATAACGTTATACCATATAACGTAATACGATATTACGTTATACTATATAACGTAATACGTTATAACGTTATACCATATAACGTAATACATTATAACGATATACCATATAACGTAATACGTTATGACGTTATATCATATAACGTAATACGGTATAACGTTATACCACATAACGTAATACATTATAACGTTATGCCATATAACGTAATACGTTATAACGTTATACCATATAACGTAATACGTTATAGCGTTATACCACATAACGTAATACGTTATAACGTTATACTATATGACGTTATGCCATATAACGTAATACGTTATAACGTTATACCATATAACGTAATACGTTATGACGTTATATCATATAACGTAATACGTTATAACGTTATACCACATAACGTAATACCTTATAACGTTATACCATATAACCTAATACGTTATAATGATATACCATATAACGTAATATGTTATAACGTAATACAATATAACGTAATACGTAATAACGTTATACCATATAACGTAATACGTTATAACGTAATACGTTATAACGTAATACCTTATAACGTAATACGTCATAACGATATGCCACATAACGTAATACGTCATAACGTTATACTATATGACGTTATATCATATAACGTTACTATATAACGTAATACGTTATAACGTAATACCATATAACGTAATACGTTATAACGTTTTACAATATAACGTAATACGTTATAACGTTATACCCTATAACGTAATACGTTATAACGATATTGTATATAACGTAATACGTTATAACGTTATGCCATATAACGTAATACGTTATAACGTTATGCCTTGTAAGGTAATACGTCATAACGTTATACTATATAACGTAATACGTTATAACGTTATACCTTATAACGTAATACGTCATAACGTTATACTATATGACGTTATACCATATAACGTAATACCATATAACGTAATACGTCATAACGTTATACTATATGACGTTATACCATATAACGTAATACGTCATAACGTTATACTATATGACGTTATACCATATATAGCGTAATACCATATAACGTAATACGCTATAACGTTATACACTATAGCGTAATACGTTATAACGTTATACCATATAACGTAATACGTGATACCGTTATACCGTATAACGTAACACGTTATAACGTTATGCCACATAACGTAACACGTTATAACGTTATACCATATAACATAATACGTTATAACGTTATGCCATATAACGTAATACGTTATAACGATATACCATATAACGTAATACGTTATAACGTTGTACCATATAACGTAATACGATATTACGTTATACTATATAACGAAATACGTTATAACGTTATACCATATAACGTAATACATTATAACGATATACCATATAACGTAATATGTATTAACGTAATACAATATAACGTAATACGTAATAACGTTATACCATATAACGTAATACGTTATAACGTAATACCTTATAACGTAATACGCCATAACGTTATACTATATGACGTTATATCATATAACGTAATACCATATAACGTTATACGCTATAGCGTAATACTTTATAACGTTATACCATATAACGTAATACGTGATACCGTTATACCGTATAACGTAACACGTTATAACGTTATGCCATATAACGTAATACGTTATAACGTTATACCACATAACGTAATACTTTATGACGTTATACCATATAACGTACTACGTCATAACGATATACCACATAACGTAATACGTCATAACGTTATACTATACGACGTTATGTCATATAACGTAATACCATATAACGTAATACGTTATAACGATATACCATATAACGTAATACGTTATAACGTGATACCATATAACGTAATACGTTATAACGATATACCATATAACGTAATACGTTATAACGTTATACCATATAACGTAATACGATATTACGTTATACTATATAACGTAATACGTTATAACGTTATACCATATAACGTAATACATTATAACGATATACCATATAACGTAATACGTTATGACGTTATATCATATAACGTAATACGGTATAACGTTATACCACATAACGTAATACATTATAACGTTATGCCATATAACGTAATACGTTATAACGTTATACCATATAACGTAATACATTATAGCGTTATACCACATAACGTAATACGTTATAACGTTATACTATATGACGTTATGCCATATAACGTAATACGTTATAACGTTATACCATATAACGTAATACGTTATGACGTTATATCATATAACGTAATACGTTATAACGTTATACCACATAACGTAATACCTTATAACGTTATACCATATAACCTAATACGTTATAATGATATACCATATAACGTAATATGTTATAACGTAATACAATATAACGTAATACGTAATAACGTTATACCATATAACGTAATACGTTATAACGTAATACGTTATAACGTAATACGTTATAACGTAATACCTTATAACGTAATACGTCATAACGATATGCCACATAACGTAATACGTCATAACGTTATACTATATGACGTTATATCATATAACGTTACTATATAACGTAATACGTTATAACGTAATACCATATAACGTAATACGTTATAACGTTTTACAATATAACGTAATACGTTATAACGTTATACCCTATAACGTAATACGTTATAACGATATTGTATATAACGTAATACGTTATAACGTTATGCCATATAACGTAATACGTTATAACGTTATGCCTTGTAAGGTAATACGTCATAACGTTATACTATATAACGTAATACGTTATAACGTTATACCTTATAACGTAATACGTCATAACGTTATACTATATGACGTTATACCATATAACGTAATACCATATAACGTAATACGTCATAACGTTATACTATATGACGTTATACCATATAACGTAATACGTCATAACGTTATACTATATGACGTTATACCATATATAGCGTAATACCATATAACGTAATACGTTATAACGTTATACACTATAGCGTAATACGTTATAACGTTATACCATATAACGTAATACGTGATACCGTTATACCGTATAACGTAACACGTTATAACGTTATGCCACATAACGTAACACGTTATAACGTTATACCATATAACATAATACGTTATAACGTTATGCCATATAACGTAATACGTTATAACGATATACCATATAACGTAATACGTTATAACGTTGTACCATATAACGTAATACGATATTACGTTATACTATATAACGAAATACGTTATAACGTTATACCATATAACGTAATACATTATAACGATATACCATATAACGTAATATGTATTAACGTAATACAATATAACGTAATACGTAATAACGTTATACCATATAACGTAATACGTTATAACGTAATACCTTATAACGTAATACGCCATAACGTTATACTATATGACGTTATATCATATAACGTAATACCATATAACGTTATACGCTATAGCGTAATACTTTATAACGTTATACCATATAACGTAATACGTGATACCGTTATACCGTATAACGTAACACGTTATAACGTTATGCCATAAAACGTAATACGTTATAACGTTATACCACATAACGTAATACTTTATGACGTTATACCATATAACGTACTACGTCATAACGATATACCACATAACGTAATACGTCATAACGTTATACTATACGACGTTATGTCATATAACGTAATACCATATAACGTAATACGTTATAACGATATACCATATAACGTAATACGTTATAACGTGATACCATATAACGTAATACGTTATAACGATATACCATATAACGTAATACGTTATAACGTTATACCATATAACGTAATACGATATTACGTTATACTATATAACGTAATACGTTATAACGTTATACCATATAACGTAATACATTATAACGATATACCATATAACGTAATACGTTATGACGTTATATCATATAACGTAATACGGTATAACGTTATACCACATAACGTAATACATTATAACGTTATGCCATATAACGTAATACGTTATAACGTTATACCATATAACGTAATACGTTATAGCGTTATACCACATAACGTAATACGTTATAACGTTATACTATATGACGTTATGCCATATAACGTAATACGTTATAACGTTATACCATATAACGTAATACGTTATGACGTTATATCATATAACGTAATACGTTATAACGTTATACCACATAACGTCATACCTTATAACGTTATACCATATAACCTAATACGTTATAATGATATACCATATAACGTAATATGTTATAACGTAATACAATATAACGTAATACGTAATAACGTTATACCATATAACGTAATACGTTATAACGTAATGCGTTATAACGTAATACCTTATAACGTAATACGTCATAACGATATACCACATAACGTAATACGTCATAACGTTATACTATATGACGTTATATCATATAACGTTACTATATAACGTAATACGTTATAACGTAATACCATATAACGTAATACGTTATAACGCTTTACAATATAACGTAATACGTTATAACGTTATACCCTATAACGTAATACGTTATAACGATATTGTATATAACGTAATACGTTATAACGTTATGCCATATAACGTAATACGTTATAACGTTATGCCTTGTAGGGTAATACGTCATAACGTTATACTATATAACGTAATACGTTATAACGTTATACCATATAACGTAATACGTTATAGCGTTATACCACATAACGTCATACGTTATAACGTTATACTATATGACGTTATGCCATATAACGTAATACGTTATAACGTTATACCATATAACGTAATACGTTATGACGTTATATCATATAACGTAATACGTTATAACGTTATACCACATAACGTAATACCTTATAACGTTATACCATATAACCTAATACGTTATAATGATATACCATATAACGTAATATGTTATAACGTAATACAATATAACGTAATACGTAATAACGTTATACCATATAACGTAATACGTTATAACGTAATACGTTATAACGTAATACCTTATAACGTAATACGTCATAACGATATACCACATAACGTAATACGTCATAACGTTATACTATATGACGTTATATCATATAACGTAATACCACATAACGTAATACGTTATAACGTTATACCATATAACGTAATACGTTATAACTATATACCATATAACGTAATACGTTATAACGTTATACAATACAACGTAATACGTTATAACGTTATGCCTTATAACGTAATACGTCAGAACGATATACCACATAACGTAATACGTCATAACGTTATACTATATGACGTTATACCATATAACGTAATACCATATAACGTAATACGTCATAACGTTATACTATATGACGTTATACCATATAACGTAATACGTCATAACGTTATACTATATGACGTTATACCATATATAGCGTAATACCATATAACGTAATACGTTATAACGTTATACACTATAGCGTAATACGTTATAACGTTATACCATATAACGTAATACGTGATACCGTTATACCGTATAACGTAACACGTTATAACGTTATGCCACATAACGTAACACGTTATAACGTTATACCATATAACATAATACGTTATAACGTTATGCCATATAACGTAATACGTTATAACGATATACCATATAACGTAATACGTTATAACGTTATACCATATAACGTAATACGATATTACGTTATACTACATAACGAAATGCGTTATAACGTTATACCATATAACGTAATACATTATAACGATATACCATATAACGTAATATGTATTAACGTAATACAATATAACGTAATACGTAATAACGTTATACCATATAACGTAATACGTTATAACGTAATACCTTATAACGTAATACGTCATAACGTTATACTATATGACGTTATATCATATAACGTAATACCATATAACGTTATACGCTATAGCGTAATACTTTATAACGTTATACCATATAACGAAATACGTGATACCGTT